>NC_139233.1:90269554-90492554 GCF_977018435.1 Lepisma saccharinum
CGCACTCACACTCGTAGAAATGGTTAACTACACAATCGTGGGCTAATTGGTTGCCTTGATTAGAATAACATCCCCAGCATATAATATACTTGCCAGGTGTATACCTCTTCAAAGTCTCCAACACACAGTCCTTATAGATATAATTGGAAAAACATGGACATGATGCAATTATTTGACTCATGTCCTTGTTGGTTACTTTGTTGGCGTTATTTCCAGTAATAGATCCTTCCACTCACAGGTACACAAATAAGAACACCTGAAAAATAGAAACATAGTTGTAGTACTTGTTTATATTACGCATATTCATTTCTGTATTTACTTTTTCGTTTCTTTGTTTTCTGGATTTATTTATTATTTCAAAAACTAGTGGAGAAATATACATTCCAGTGGTAAAATCTCTTGCGAGGTACTCACCGCAGTGTGGTTAGCCTTGTTTGTGGAGGTTGAAGACGTCATCTTTTACTAATGGTCCCTTTCAGTCACACATACAAAATTAGAAACACCTGAAAAATAGAAAAATAGTTGTAGTACTTGTTCACATTACGCATATTCTTTTTGGTTTGCATTGACGTTTTCTTCGTTTCAATATTTGCATTTACGCATTATTTAAAAGCACCATACATATATATAACAATTCACTTACCTTAATTATAGCTTCTTTTGAGTTCTTTGTCTTCAAATCTCAGACAATAATCACAACTTGATGTCTTCTCTGACGCAATGCTTCAGAAATACTTCTCAAATAGCTTCTGCTTGCTTTTACGCAGTTTTTATACCTCATAAGCAAACTGACGCGTTCTCTGATTGGTTGAAATAAAACCGACGCGTTTTCTGATTGGTTGAAATATTCTTAACATTAGTTCGTCCAAAAACCTAATAGTTATCATCCAAATGCATTAACAAATACACCCTGAAAATACTTTGAAATATTATACACACCTTAGAACTGTAATATCCTAATATAGAAATACAGAACCAAAAATAGCATTGTGGAAATCTGAAAACCGAAAACTATAAAATAACTTTTAGTTAAAAATACTTTTTTCTTTAGTTTTTAGATAAAAATAAAAAATAAAACTTTAAAAATTAGTGAATGTGAAATACAAAACGTAATAAATAGAAAATTTAATACAAAAATTTAAAAAATCTCTGTAAATCCAAATCGCAATAAAAAATGTTGCCTGAATAGTTAAAATTGTGTTATTAGAATAAAAAAATACATAAACTTGTGAAATAATACATTAAAAATTGAAAAAAATGTCTTTGTGAGTAAAATATAAAAAACAAAATGTTGCCTAAATAGATGAAATTGTGTTATTTGAGTAAAAATAAGCCTAAACTTGTAAAATAAAAGGGTAGAACTTGACAAAATATACTTTTGCATCCAAAATATAATTGAAAACTTTCTTGAATAGACTAAGCCGTCTTACTTTGGTAAAATAAACTTAAAAATGAAAGGGTTAAAGTTGACAAAACACACGTCGTGTGTACAAAATCTAATTCACAAGTAGGTGAAACCCAACGTTCTGGAGCGGTCTTTTGACCTACTTTTTGCCTTACGACATTTTACTATAAGGCATGAGCAGTGTTGCCAACTCCTCACTCGAAAAATCACCAAGGTTTTTATTTTACGACGTTTTACGGACTAAACTAACCTACAATGAGAGAAAAATGGACAGAAAAAGCTCTGGCATCATTTTTTAAGCTATTTTTTACCTCCTGCAAATTTTGCTCTTATGCTAACTCGTCCTTTGACCTACTTTTGAAATGACTTACGATATTTTCCTATAAGGCTGCCTCTCTCTTACTGTAAGGCCCCCCTCAGTGTAATCTACTACAACCTGCTAATAGGCTTTTGCTCTCAGCGTAATCCGTTTTATGCACTAAACTAACCTACAATGAGAGAAAATTAGGCAGAAGAGAAACTCTAACATTACTTTTTAATCTATTTTTTTTTTACCTTCTGCAAATTTTACTAATATTATTTTTTGACCTACATTTGAAATAACTTACGATATTTTCCTATAAGGCTGTCTCCTCTTACTGTAAGGTCCCTCAGTGTAATCTACCACGACCTTGCACTCTCAGCGTAATCTGCCACAATGTTTTGTTTTTAAAACTCTCAGGTGTGATCTTCTACAATGTGTGTGTGTGATAATCAAAATTTATTTTTTGTTAAGGAAATCCCTGGCCCCCAAAAAAAGAAAATATCCTGCCAGGAGTGCGTGGTGCCCAACCAAAAAAGTAAAGGTTTACAAATAGGAATTGGCAACACAGACTAGTTGCTTCACAAATTTTTTGTTTTTTAAAAAAAATTGCCATATGATATTTCAGAGGCGAGGCTAACCTACAAATAGGAGTTGACAGCATAGCCTTCTAAGATGATAAGTATGCAGTAAAATGAAGAAGAAGAATTAATGATGCTAACCGGCGGTGTAGTGTTAATGCTTCCTCTTCTTCTTCCCCTTTTTTTCTTCTTCTCTGTATTTTCTAGCATACTGATCTATTGCATGCTAACCAAACCTCTTGGGAGGTGGGCCACGGGTCCTCCACATGTATGTATGTATGAAATGCGATTTGGGGGAGGCCAAATTTTAAATTTACAGCTTAATTAATCTGCATGCATGCTTAATGTTTGATTTTTTTGTTTCTAGTTCGACATGAGATACACACAATTTTATTTTTTGAAGTACAGTTAATATTACCTAGGTTAATCTGTGACATACAACTAGCGATCGACACGACCACCTGACACACAGACACAGAGAGAGTGAGCAAATTTAAAATGTGATCTATCGTGAATTAAACTAAGCTCCCTCACCCACCCACATATAGCCTTACAGGTGACTCAAAAGCAGAAATTGGTCATAGCGTGACAGGTCGATCTATCGTGAACTAAACTAACCTCCCCCACTCATACATACACACTATGTCTTACAATAAGTAAGGCTGCTATATCACATGTAAGGGCTGACGGTTGCCAACACACACAAGATTTATTGCAAATTTTATTAACCTACGACATAAGCCATGGACACACACACACCAAGCCTTCTAGATAGGCTATAAGCAACTCACCTCTTGCAATTGTATAACGGGGAAAATTAACCTACAGCTAGCAACACTGTTTGAGCTGCTTTCGACGAGTAGTGTTACCAAACTTATTTTTTTGCAAATAGGCTCTACAGCTAGAGGCTTGAAACATATACCCTACCAGAGTATGCCAACTTACCTCATGTAAAAATATTACCTAGTACGGGTTAAGCTGTGACATACAACTAGCGAACGACACGACCACCTGACACACAGACAGAGAGAGTGTGATACAGCTTATATGCAGTTTTTCCTACACACGTACTGGGTTTAAAAGATAACTTGCAACAACCATTTCACTCACCTCCTATCATATAATAAAATTACCACAGGTTTTTGATACTTGCTGCCAGAACATGGTGGTTTTAGACTGGAAATTCAGCCCGATTATTCTATTTGTGCAAGAGAAAAATGATGATGCCTGCATTTGGAATATATAATTCTTCTTACGGTATTTTGCGTGCCCCCAGTAACCTTGCTTTCGATTCACGGAAGCTATGACGTGTATTTCCTGTTTCGCGAACATACGAGAACCTTTCACAATGTTGCATCAGATAATATATTGCAAGAGCGAGTTGGTTGTGTATATAAATCTAGTCTTGGGGAATGGACATGAATATAATGTCAAAATTATTGCATAACTTAAAAAGAATATTTATTGCACTGCGCTTTCTAGCAAAGGTAAATGTGGAATGCCCCGGCCCCTCAGAGATTCGAATACTGTTAGTTAAACAGCAAGTATTGTCATATGGACTGACGATTATTATTTTTTAAAAAAACAGACCTCGTAGTAAGTTATAACCTGAGCTGTCTTGCAAGTCTCTCGAGTTTGATATCTGGTGAAGGAATATGATGCCACTATAAACTGTATACAAGATATACCCAGTCCCTGGCATGAGATGGACGAGGACCTATACAGTTGTATAATGGTTGTTTTTTTTATTAAAGCATAGCGCTTATTTACATGTCAGCGCAACATGCATGCAAAGAAGGGAGGGAGACCATAACGGATAATTCTTATTTTGATTTCAATATTTTTGCTAGTCATGCTATCTAGACGAACACTGGAAGATGGGCAAAAGCGAGGGAAAGAGAGAAATGTTACTTTTTGCCTCTCTGCCTGTGTGTGATATACTAGTTTTACATGCATACGGCTGTATCGTGAAGCGAGGCCGAAAATAATTTTTGAAAGCAGTCTCGAGCATCTTTGCGTTCAGCCAACAAGAGAAATAAAACATTACACATGGGTGTGGGGCGCAACAGCCACAGTACGGTAATGTGCATGGATGTTAAAATTTTTGGGTTTTTCTGAATAGACATACATATCAGTTTTGCAGTCTCCAGATGGGACCGGAGCTTATTCTTCATTTGGACAAGGGGGGTTCAGATCAACTATAATTTTTGTTTACATCAAAATGAAACAAAGGATTTTACTCCACTGCTTACTTATTCAATATTTTTATTATTGTAAAGAATGGGGCGGTGTGTCTTATTGTATATAGTCTTCCAACAACCACCTCGGGGGCGTAAATTTATGTTTCTGCATGTATGCAAAATGCACTTAACTTCTGTTGTGAAGTTTGTTTTGCTGTTGTGATTAAATACTAAACTAAAATCTCACTACATAATTTTGAATTATATTTGTTAAAATCGATCTATATTATATCATCGCTATAGGTGGTCCATGTTATGCGCAGGAGAATTTTTAAAAAATGTCTTGTTTCTCGAACCTGTGGCCTGTAGATTTGCTTTGTTGGCAAACAGAAACAGAAAAATGGCACCATGTTATTCTATACTGATATACTGATAGTCAACAACTATGTTGAAAAGCAATGATGGGGGGACTTGTCTGTGTTGGGTCTTATTAACAACTTCACAGCTGTACCTGCACAACTCATCGACAACAAATCAACAATGTTAGGAAATGTGTGCATGGCCCCGAGAATACAATTTAAAATCACTGATGTGATATGAACCCCCTTCACTTGTGTGTATTTGAATATGCGAACATGAGGTATTTTGAATAATCGAGGCGGACAATCACAAAAACAGCTTGCAACAGTATGGAGAGTTCAAACTTCAGACGATTTTTGTTAATCTACGAAAAGCCAAGGGGCGAACGGAGATTACTACGAAAATTGTAACGCGAGGCTATTTTGGCTAATGGCAACGATGAGGATGAATAATGGTTGTTTTGATGAAATTGAAAAAGTGGGGCACGTCTGCTTCGAAGTGCATTACACCAACAACTACAATTGTCCCTCTTCCCCACACGAGGCGATTAACAGAGGTGTATTTTTGCCGGTCTACGACTCTGAGGGCTCAAGTTACAATGTTTACCTATAGCTGTACATATTTAAAAATGACCTGAGCAATTAAATGTTACAATACCGATCCTGATTTTTGTCGGATGACGTAGGTTGCAATCCCACCCCCGATGGCGTATAGACTTAAATGTTTCCATAACATGAAATACTGTTAATGGAAATCTGTCGTTTCTAATGTAAAAATCATATAACAAGAAAAAGAAGAAAATAAATGTTGCGAGCAAATACGGAGCCTCAACCCAAACACATAAATAATCAGACAAGATGTCAACGGTGCGTTCATAACTAACAAGTGATTATTCAAAAATTGAAATGGTGCAGGGGGAAACAACCAACTAACTAACTAGGCTTCTTAAACCCGAGGACAGCAAATACAAGCCTATTCTGATCTGAGAAAGATCTCTATCCATTTTTTTTCCATCCCAACCGATTTTTTTAGGTCTATTCAACCCCTCATGGTACACGAGCTCCCACTGCCCTGATGGTGGAGGAAGCAAATCTATTTGGACATGAAAGAGCATTATGTGTGGGAGACTATAATTTATACATGTGGTTGCTTGGATGCTTACAGAGGATGCCATAGCTCGTGCAATTGAGGCATTTTATTAAGCACATATTTTGATGAGTGTAAAGAATTAAATAAGTCACAAGGGGCTGAGGCATGGTTCGAATTTCTCGATCTAGGTATGGATGCAGACAGACACGAAGTTTTGTGTGTGGACACAAATGATAATGGAAAAATGCCGTTCACCCCGATAGCATAGTGGTAATGTTGTTCTTGCCTCGTTTCCATCGACAACATAGTGGTTACACTGTCCAATATTAAGAAGTTCTCAAAATTATTCAATCATTTTCTCTCTTCTTCTTCTATCATCTCGGTAACCAAAAAAAAGGTTTTCTCAAACGTTTAGACGACTACGAAAATGTTGAAATGTAAAATATTGTTGCATTGTAATCAAAAAAGAATTCGTTGAATATGCCTAACCTAAAATAAAATTCAAGAATTAATAGAGTTAAATATTTGCCACTCTGAAATGGCGACGGCTATCATAATATTATTTTCAGCAGGATAATAATGACAATATTATATATATTAAGGATTAGGCCCGAGGGATTCTTATTCACTACACTCGTTTCTAACCTGTCCACACTGGAAACCGAAAACACAAGTACGAGACACTAACTTGGGAGAGGACATGCAAAAACTCTGCGGGGGCTCATCTTAAAAACTTCAGTAGATGTTTGTCATGGAACTCCCTCCTTAAATTCGATTCGAAAGGCACAAATATTCCGGTTCTTGAATAAGAAGCGCGTATGCCTTCGGAAAGAGAGAAGAAGAAATAAATAAATCAACTCATGCATATTCTTCATGTACGTATGCTTGGTGACAAGAAACAGTATTTTTTTTTCTCTTCAAGAAATTGTTTTCAACTTTTTGCTAGGTGACCCAACAGGAGTGGACGAAATAGTTTATTCATTCAAACTGGAAGCTTGCTTTTTTTTCAACAATGGAAAACACATTATTTCCAGTGAAATATCGACTCAACTACCTAGAATGGCTACCACGGGCTTGGTGACTGAATACTAAAAAACTATCGAGCGACTTACTTCACAGCAGTGTCACTTAGTTTCAACAAGAACAGTTCAAGGCTTCCCGGGTGTCCTGCAAGGTTCGGCATTTATTTTTTTTAATAGCAAGCAGATGAACTGGCCTTACAATATGAAGACCCCTCTCACTGTGTCGGTTGCAGTTATTTTCTGGTAATTATGTCTTGCCGATGGCGTTGTCGCTTTGTAATCATACTTAGGAGTTATTTTTTTTTATTTTGCCTTTCGCGACATGTTCGACTAATCGTGACAATACGTTTCAACTTTTCTGCATAAACGTTGATCATCGTTTATCTTGTCCGCATCGATTAATCTTCTTATGTTTTTTTTTGTTTTTTCGTCGCGTCCATCTCTTCTGTTATCACAATCGAGACTTCTAGATTATTATTTTTTCTCCCTGCAATTTTAGAAATGTAATTTTTCATGATCATCCAGCGAACGCCTGAGACATTTCAGCAAAATGTCGATTATTCAATGGATGTTGTAAGGTTCCATGTTTTTTTTTCACTATCTCTTGTTTGGTCGATTTTGAATTTGGGAGTTATTTTTTTTATTTTGCCTTTCGCGACATGTTCGACTAATCGTGACAATACGTTTCAACCTTTCTACATAAACGTTGAAACGTTTCAACGAAAAATAATAATCTAGAAGTCTCGATTGTGATAACAGAAGAGATGGACGCGACGAAAAAACAAAAAAAAACATAAGAAGATTAATCGATGCGGACAAGATAAACGATGATCAACGTTTATGCAGAAAAGTTGAAACGTATTGTCACGATTAGTCGAACATGTCGCGAAAGGCAAAATAAAAAAAAATAACTCCTAAGTATGATTACAAAGCGACAACGCCATCGGCAAGACATAATTACCAGAAAATAACTGCAACCGACACAGTGAGAGGGGTCTTCATATTGTAAGGCCAGTTCATCTGCTTGCTATTAAAAAAAATAAATGCCGAACCTTGCAGGACACCCGGGAAGCCTTGAACTGTTCTTGTTGAAACTAAGTGACACTGCTGTGAAGTAAGTCGCTCGATAGTTTTTTAGTATTCAGTCACCAAGCCCGTGGTAGCCATTCTAGGTAGTTAAGTCGATATTTCACTGGAAATAATGTGTTTTCCATTGTTGAAAAAAAAGCAAGCTTCCAGTTTGAATGAATAAGCTATTTCGTCCACTCCTGTTGGGTCACCTAGCAAAAAGTTGAAAACAATTTCTTGAAGAGAAAAAAAAATACTGTTTCTTGTCACCAAGCATACGTACATGAAGAATATGCATGAGTTGATTTATTTATTTCTTCTTCTCTCTTTCCGAAGGCATACGCGCTTCTTATTCAAGAACCGGAATATTTGTGCCTTTCGAATCGAATTTAAGGAGGGAGTTCCATGACAAACATCTACTGAAGTTTTTAAGATGAGCCCCCGCAGAGTTTTTGCATGTCCTCTCCCAAGTTAGTGTCTCGTACTTGTGTTTTCGGTTTCCAGTGTGGACAGGTTAGAAACGAGTGTAGTGAATAAGAATCCCTCGGGCCTAATCCTTAATATATATAATATTGTCATTATTATCCTGCTGAAAATAATATTATGATAGCCGTCGCCATTTCAGAGTGGCAAATATTTAACTCTATTAATTCTTGAATTTTATTTTAGGTTAGGCATATTCAACGAATTCTTTTTTGATTACAATGCAACAATATTTTACATTTCAACATTTTCGTAGTCGTCTAAACGTTTGAGAAAACCTTTTTTTTGGTTACCGAGATGATAGAAGAAGAAGAGAGAAAATGATTGAATAATTTTGAGAACTTCTTAATATTGGACAGTGTAACCACTATGTTGTCGATGGAAACGAGGCAAGAACAACATTACCACTATGCTATCGGGGTGAACGGCATTTTTCCATTATCATTTGTGTCCACACACAAAACTTCGTGTCTGTCTGCATCCATACCTAGATCGAGAAATTCGAACCATGCCTCAGCCCCTTGTGACTTATTTAATTCTTTACACTCATCAAAATATGTGCTTAATAAAATGCCTCAATTGCACGAGCTATGGCATCCTCTGTAAGCATCCAAGCAACCACATGTATAAATTATAGTCTCCCACACATAATGCTCTTTCATGTCCAAATAGATTTGCTTCCTCCACCATCAGGGCAGTGGGAGCTCGTGTACCATGAGGGGTTGAATAGACCTAAAAAATCGGTTGGGATGGAAAAAAAATGGATAGAGATCTTTCTCAGATCAGAATAGGCTTGTATTTGCTGTCCTCGGGTTTAAGAAGCCTAGTTAGTTAGTTGGTTGTTTCCCCCTGCACCATTTCAATTTTTGAATAATCACTTGTTAGTTATGAACGCACCGTTGACATCTTGTCTGATTATTTATGTGTTTGGGTTGAGGCTCCGTATTTGCTCGCAACATTTATTTTCTTCTTTTTCTTGTTATATGATTTTTACATTAGAAACGACAGATTTCCATTAACAGTATTTCATGTTATGGAAACATTTAAGTCTATACGCCATCGGGGGTGGGATTGCAACCTACGTCATCCGACAAAAATCAGGATCGGTATTGTAACATTTAATTGCTCAGGTCATTTTTAAATATGTACAGCTATAGGTAAACATTGTAACTTGAGCCCTCAGAGTCGTAGACCGGCAAAAATACACCTCTGTTAATCGCCTCGTGTGGGGAAGAGGGACAATTGTAGTTGTTGGTGTAATGCACTTCGAAGCAGACGTGCCCCACTTTTCAATTTCATCAAAACAACCATTATTCATCCTCATCGTTGCCATTAGCCAAAATAGCCTCGCGTTACAATTTTCGTAGTAATCTCCGTTCGCCCCTTGGCTTTTCGTAGATTAACAAAAATCGTCTGAAGTTTGAACTCTCCATACTGTTGCAAGCTGTTTTTGTGATTGTCCGCCTCGATTATTCAAAATACCTCATGTTC
This sequence comes from Lepisma saccharinum, assembly GCF_977018435.1. Classification (NCBI taxonomy): domain Eukaryota; kingdom Metazoa; phylum Arthropoda; class Insecta; order Zygentoma; family Lepismatidae; genus Lepisma; species Lepisma saccharinum. Next base: position 90,279,535 of record NC_139233.1, read on the forward strand.
GCATATTCAAATACACACAAGTGAAGGGGGTTCATATCACATCAGTGATTTTAAATTGTATTCTCGGGGCCATGCACACATTTCCTAACATTGTTGATTTGTTGTCGATGAGTTGTGCAGGTACAGCTGTGAAGTTGTTAATAAGACCCAACACAGACAAGTCCCCCATCATTGCTTTTCAACATAGTTGTTGACTATCAGTATATCAGTATAGAATAACATGGTGCCATTTTTCTGTTTCTGTTTGCCAACAAAGCAAATCTACAGGCCACAGGTTCGAGAAACAAGACATTTTTTAAAAATTCTCCTGCGCATAACATGGACCACCTATAGCGATGATATAATATAGATCGATTTTAACAAATATAATTCAAAATTATGTAGTGAGATTTTAGTTTAGTATTTAATCACAACAGCAAAACAAACTTCACAACAGAAGTTAAGTGCATTTTGCATACATGCAGAAACATAAATTTACGCCCCCGAGGTGGTTGTTGGAAGACTATATACAATAAGACACACCGCCCCATTCTTTACAATAATAAAAATATTGAATAAGTAAGCAGTGGAGTAAAATCCTTTGTTTCATTTTGATGTAAACAAAAATTATAGTTGATCTGAACCCCCTTGTCCAAATGAAGAATAAGCTCCGGTCCCATCTGGAGACTGCAAAACTGATATGTATGTCTATTCAGAAAAACCCAAAATTTTAACATCCATGCACATTACCGTACTGTGGCTGTTGCGCCCCACACCCATGTGTAATGTTTTATTTCTCTTGTTGGCTGAACGCAAAGATGCTCGAGACTGCTTTCAAAATTATTTTCGGCCTCGCTTCACGATACAGCCGTATGCATGTAAAACTAGTATATCACACACAGGCAGAGAGGCAAAAAGTAACATTCTCTCTTTCCCTCGCTTTTGCCCATCTTCCAGTGTTCGTCTAGATAGCATGACTAGCAAAAATATTGAAATCAAATAAGAATTATCCGTTATGGTCTCCCTCCCTTCTTGCATGCATGTTGCGCTGACATGTAAATAAGCGCTATGCTTAATAAAAAAAACAACCATTATACAACTGTATAGGTCCTCGTCCATCTCATGCAGGGACTGGGTATATCTTGTATACAGTTTATAGTGGCATCATATTCCTTCACCAGATATCAAACTCGAGAGACTTGCAAGACAGCTCAGGTTATAACTTACTACGAGGTCTGTTTTTTAAAAAATAATAATCGTCAGTCCATATGACAATACTTGCTGTTTAACTAACAGTATTCGAATCTCTGAGGGGCCGGGGCATTCCACATTTACCTTTGCTAGAAAGCGCAGTGCAATAAATATTCTTTTTAAGTTATGCAATAATTTTGACATTATATTCATGTCCATTCCCCAAGACTAGATTTATATACACAACCAACTCGCTCTTGCAATATATTATCTGATGCAACATTGTGAAAGGTTCTCGTATGTTCGCGAAACAGGAAATACACGTCATAGCTTCCGTGAATCGAAAGCAAGGTTACTGGGGGCACGCAAAATACCGTAAGAAGAATTATATATTCCAAATGCAGGCATCATCATTTTTCTCTTGCACAAATAGAATAATCGGGCTGAATTTCCAGTCTAAAACCACCATGTTCTGGCAGCAAGTATCAAAAACCTGTGGTAATTTTATTATATGATAGGAGGTGAGTGAAATGGTTGTTGCAAGTTATCTTTTAAACCCAGTACGTGTGTAGGAAAAACTGCATATAAGCTGTATCACACTCTCTCTGTCTGTGTGTCAGGTGGTCGTGTCGTCGCTAGTTGTATGTCACAGCTTAACCCGTACTAGGTAATATTTTTACATGAGGTAAGTTGGCATACTCTGGTAGGGTATATGTTTCAAGCCTCTAGCTGTAGAGCCTATTTGCAAAAAATAAGTTTGGTAACACTACTCGTCGAAAGCAGCTCAAACAGTGTTGCTAGCTGTAGGTTAATTTTCCCCGTTATACAATTGCAAGAGGTGAGTTGCTTATAGCCTATCTAGAAGGCTTGGTGTGTGTGTGTCCATGGCTTATGTTGTGTGTCCATGGCTTATGTCGTAGGTTAATAAAGTTTGCAATAAATCTTGTATGTGTTGGCAACCGTCAGCCCTTACATGTGATATAGCAGCCTTACTTATTGTAAGACATAGTGTGTATGTATGAGTGGGGGAGGTTAGTTTAGTTCACGATAGATCGACCTGTCACGCTATGACCAATTTCTGCTTTTGAGTCACCTGTAAGGCTATATGTGGGTAGGTGAAAAAGCTTAGTTTAATTCACGATAGATCACACTTTAAATTTGCTCACTCTCTCTGTGTCTGTGTGTCAGGTGGTCGTGTCGATCGCTAGTTGTATGTCACAGATTAACCTAGGTAATATTAACTGTACTTCAAAAAAATAAAATTGTGTGTATCTCATGTCGAACTAGAAACAAAAAAAATCAAACATTAAGCATGCATGCAGATTAATTAAGCTGTAAATTTAAAATTTGGCCTCCCCCAAATCGCATTTCATACATACATACATGTAGAGGACCCGTGGCCCACCTCCCAAGAGGTTTGGTTAGCATGCAATAGATCAGTATGCTAGAAAATACAGAGAAAAAGAAAAAAAAAGAAGAAGAAGAAGAAGCATTAACACTGCACCGCCGGTTAGCATCATTAATTCTTCTTCTTCATTTTACTTCATACTTATCATCTTAGAAGGCTACGCTGTCAACTCCTATTTGTAGGTTAGCCTCGCCTCTGAAATATCATATGGCAATTTTTTTTAAAAAAACAAAAAGTTTGTGAAGCAATCAGATGCTGTCGAAACATCAAAAACACATACACACACACTAGAAAATAAGCATGCAACTTTATTTGTAACACACACATACATTCTCCATCTTCATCAAGAAAATATTATAATAAACATAATTATTTTTATCTATCTCACAATAAAACTCTATATCCAAAAATATCACAACATCAAATAACACTAGAGTCGTTAGTACACGTTGCATGCATTACGGAGGTCCTCTGTAGGGTTTCATGGAAGTTTGGGGGAAAAAAAAAAAACACGTGAAACTCTACAGAGGTGCGGTTGTAGATAACCGCAGCCATTAGAACTTTTTTGGCAGGGCACCACGCACCCTGGCGAGGTTATAGGGGCCAGATATCCTAAAAAACAACAATTATTATTTTGTTTGTTTGTTTGTGTTACAATACATATGCGCGCGTGCGTGCGTGCGTGTGTGTGCGTGTGTGTGTGGCACATCGTTCCCCCGAGAAAGGTTTACAAAGATCACGATATACAAACATTAGCCCCCGGGAGTTGGAAAATTACAATATGACGCATTCGCTCATTACTGTTCCCAGCTATAAGTTTTTCTCTCTCTCTCTAGCCCCTTGCCTTACAAGAGCAAACCATTAAAGCAAGCCCCACCGAGCTTTATTTTCGGGTGTAGTGTTGCCAACATCTTACTCGAAAAAATTGCCAGCCCCTTGCTTTAGGTTAGGTTAAACCAAAAACCTTGGTGATTTTTCGAGTGAGGAGCTGGCAACACTGCGAGAAAAAGATTGCCAGCTCCTTGCTTTAGGTTAGGTTAGACCAAAAACCTTGGTGATTTTTTCGAGTAAAAAGCTGGCAACACTGCGAGAAAAAAAATTGCCAGCTGCTTGCTTTAGGTTAGGCTAGACCAAAAACCTTGGTAATTTTTTCGAGTAAAAAGCTAGCAACACTGCGCCATCAAATAGAGCTCATGCCTTACGAGAAAAATCCATTAAGGCGAGCTCCTCACTTCAGCTCCTCACAAGAGGGCGTTGAATGCCCTAACTTCCTCTACTCATAAAATGTTTTCGAATTTTCATTATATGTTTATTTTTAACTTAAGGCAAGCAACGTAACCACACTAACTGAGCGTTGCAAGTGTTAGATTCTGACTTGGGCGCCGCGGGAAAATCTTGAAACACTAAGAGCGCCGTGAAACGAAAAAGTTTGGGAATCCCTGTTCTACGAGAAACTCCAAGATCCAGTTTTTCAGAATGTTGCATATCAAGGCAGGGGCGGCTCAAGATAAAATTTTCACCCGGGCGAGGTTAATTTTTTGGCGCCCCCCCCCAAAAACTCTCCACCCATGTCCCCCTACTTTCCACTCCCAATGAAATCCTTGACTATGTCACATATTTATAGGTTTAAATAAGAATATAATATCCATATTTTTAAATACTTTGAGTACTTCTGTAAAAGAATACGTTTATTGGAGATATGCATTTATCTGGCTATCTGTCGGACGATTATGTGCTTACACACATGTGGGCATTATACTCAGGGGAGTGTCTTAGGGCCGCTCCTATTCCTTCTGTACATGGATGACCTCCCTGAAAAACTGTCCTCCCTCCCTATCAATATACTTTTGTTTGCGGATGACTGTAAACTCTTTAAGGAGATCTCATCGCATCATGACATGATGATTCTTCAAAATGCTCTCACAGAACTTAAGTGGTGTCGTCAGTGGAATTTAGAACTAAACCCTCAGAAATGCTCTTTCCTTACTTATTCCCTAAAAAAGAACAAAGTGGTGTCTACTTATTCTATTGAAAACAATCCAATCCAAAAAGTTTCCACCCAAAAGGACCTAGGTATTATTATGGATGAAAAACTCACTTTTAATTATCATATTATATCTACCACTAAAAAAGCCATGCGCCTTCTCGGTCTTCTATACAGATTTAGCGAAATTCAGAACCCATCATCTCTTGCTATATTCTTCAAATTGTTCATCTCGCCCATCCTTGAATACTGTTCCCCAATTTGGGCAGTGGCCTCAAAAACCAATCTCACCAGAATAGATTCTGTTCTCAGTTTCTTTCTTGGAATTGTTCGCCATAGAATACCTTCCTTTCGACATGTATCCAAATCAGACACCATGGCTGCTCTGAATATTCACACTCCATCCTTTCGTCGTGATCTAGCTGACATGAAATTTTTATACAAGATAATAAATGGCAAAATTAGAACAGATCTCCTAATCAGTAAATTCACACTTAGGGTACCCCAAAAGCAAACGCGCAAGCTGCAACTCTTCCACAACCCAACCACTAGGCTATCCCTTCTACAACGCTCCTTGTTTTACAGGCTCCCAGAAATCTACAACAAACTTCCCCTGAATGTAGATATATTCCTTCCAGAACGTAACTTTTGTATATTACTGACGAAGAACATGTAAATCTATCCCATCTTGTTATTGTTTTTATCTTTTGATTCTCCTTTATGTTGTTTCAGTGTAAAATGGCCAAATAAGACTGTATCTGAAACTCTGAGTAAATAAATAAATAAATAAATGTTGCTACCTTACCATTTGAACGCCGCACTCTTTATTCTCGAACGAGAGAAAAAAAATGTGCGGCATTAATTTCTGAGCAACCCTCGTATATCATCACGTGTCCATTGTTATTTTGCTTGACAGCCAAGCGTCTGAGGTGTCAAGTGAACAGTACTTGAAAAGAAAGGTTAAGAGAAATATCACCTTCCGGAATTTCGTTTCAGAACTGAAGACGGTCCCGCACGCTCTTCAGGACTACTGGACTCCAGCCAGCGATGGATGCACAACTCCCAGGAGAAATACGGCGCCGTGCACGCGTTCTTTAAAATATCCCGGAGTAACGTTCCGGCATCTTTCCGGGAGGAGCTCCGGGGTCTCGTAAGTGGCTGAGCTTCGCCGCCGCCATCAATAAAGATGAGTCAGGCTGGCGCCGGAAAACTTCGGGAACTCCGGCGCCTTCTGACATGGAACGAGCTCCGGTGGCGGGAAAAGGGGGAACAAAGGGCGGGGATGGAAGCTGCGAGATGTCCACTCGGCGCTGTTCTATGCTTGGCGGACAGAACTCAATGGAAATGCGGAAGGCGTTTTGTTGCCTTGTCCGAGCGAGCAAATCGCTTAAAGAGGCTGACGTCAATGTTCCTCCATGAAGTCTGTTCTCCATCTCTACTGTCAAGATTTTTCTGGGTTTTCTTTTGGCATTGTACTGGTTCAGAGTAGGGATGGCCAAATCCGATTTTATGCGGATCTCGGATAATTTTCGGATATTGGATATTCTGATATTCGGATTATCTAGGGTTACCATAAGAGAACATTCTTAGATTTCATTTTTTTTTTAAAAAAAAGAACACATTTTTAGATGCAGCAATTCGAACACATGTTTTGTGATTACTAGTGTTTTGGTGAGCATGTAGAACACACGGCCCTGTAAAATAATTTTACACCGTTTCAGTGTAACTAATAATAGGCTTCATTACAGGCAAATGTCCGAATATTCTCTAATATTTACTTTTCCGGTAGCATTATACGGTTGCGAAACTTGATATCTAACATTATAGAAGAACATAAATTGAGAGTTTTTGATCTTAGGAGAATATGTGGACCTAAAAGAGATGAAGAAACACGGGAATGGAGAGTATTGCAGAATAATGAACTGCATAAACCGGGTCTAGGACATTTTGGTGCAACATATAATTTTATGCACAGAAAGAAAATAATGTTCTTTTGAATTGACCTCTCTTTATTGTGTTCCTTCATAGATGTAAACGCTACGAGCAACACCTCGTAGGTAGCGAACGATGTCTGTCCTATCATATGCAGCAACAAGTGTTTCAACACAACAGTCTTTGTATCTGTTTCTTGGCCGCTCGACGTTTCTACTGATTAGTTTCGTTCAGAGCTACTTCTCGACGCAGTCAGTGACCTGAAAAAGATAGATAGATAAATGAATAAATAATAAATGTAATACTAAAGAATAAATAAATAAACAAATAAATTTACTACTACATTAATAGTAATTACACTACGCAAATGCGCGTATGCATAAAACAATATATGTACAATTGCAGTCTTTACAACAAAAAAAATAATAATTACCTTTTCCAGTAATTTACGTATGTTTTAGGTCAGTGAACAAAATGGTGGTCCTTTCAACCTCACCGACCACTTTTGGTACTCCATACATCGACATGGACCTCAACTGACAATCCTCACCTTTGATAGCATGTGCAAAGTGTATCACCTCTTCCTGACAGTGTTGCCACTTTTAAATTTACAATCCCCCCCCCCCCACACACACACACATGAATGCGATAAAACTAAATCAGTGGGATGAAATTAGGTTTTTCATTTATGATCTTGCTGTAATTTCATCTCCTAATGTATCTACGAGATTCTGGTGTGAATATTTGCAAGTAGATCTCTGGTGTATAAGTGTCTCAGGGCCAGTAGTTTAGTTCTGACTTTTGACGTGTAAGATATACAGGGTGCTCGGAAATTCCCCTTACAAACTCTTAGGGCAAGTAGAGGGGGTTGCGTAGAGAATATTTGGAATAGGAACCCATGTCCGGAAATGTACCGTTTCCGTTCTACAACCATGACAATGTGTCGGATGTGCCTGTGTTGGTATGCAACCGGGTAGGCAGTACATGACGTCAAAAGATCACCTGATGCCACGTGACGTGTACAAATTGTTGCGTATCACTGTCGACACAGGTGTTGATCAATGAACAGTACGTTTCTTTTTTGTTCCCTTGGCATTGTTACCAAATAAATTTGTTCGTATTATGGACTGACAAGTGAGTCACACGTCATTCACTTCTGTACCTTACGGAACACCTCATTTGACATGGTTGTAATAAATGATGTCACTTTAGGTCATCAGGTGATCTTCTGACGTAATGTACTGCCTACCCGGTTGCATACCAACACAGGCGCATCCAACACATTGTCATGGTTGTAGCACGGAAACGGTACGTTTCCGGACATGTGTTCCTATTCCAAATATTGTCTACGCAGCCCCCTCTACTTGCCCTAGGAGTTTGTAAGGGGAATTTCCGAGCACCCTGTATACAAGGCTACTACAAAAAGAAACAGACACTTTCAATGTCTTATAAAACAAACACTATTCGTAATATCGACATGAATTTTGCGCTTTTAGGTTGAGGAACTGTGGAAGTTTCAATAGGACACATTCTTGGTGTTTGTTGTTGTCGCTGATTGTTGTTCCAGCGCAACAATTGCTAAGATGGCTGCAAACGCTGTTGAAAAATCATATTGTGTTCTTGAACTAGCCAAAACGAACTCCGCTACTGTCGTACAACGACATTTTCGAACAAGTTTCGGAAAGCCAGCACCTACTACACAGTAGGGATGGCCAAACGGATCCGGATCCGGGAGTTTTGGATCTGGATCCGGATCCGAGAGTTTCGGATCTGGATCCGGATCCGAGAGTTTCGGATCTAGATCCGGATCCCAAAGTTTCGGAACTGGATCCGGATCCGAAAGTTCCGGATCCGGATTCGAAAGTATCGGATCTGGATCCGGATCCGAGAGTTTCGTATCTCAATCCCATTATAATATTACCACACTTTAAATGGTATTATGATCTTCGATTACAAAGAAATTTTTCATTAGTTAGTCCTACAATAATTTTTTTCAAGTGTTGTTCCTAAAATACTTTGCTACGCATCGGCTAACACACTCGTGCACAAAAATAATCTTACTTGTTTAACATAAAATGTCAGAGGTGATTTTTCAAATGCCATTGAAACGAATATGTATTCATTCGAATGTATTGGAAATGGAAACACACATAAATGTGAGACATTCCATTCCAGGATGAAACCTTTAACACATATAACAAGATAGAAATGTTATACAAAAATTATACAATTTTTCTACAGTTAGTTTTACAAATTAAAATAAAACATTATATGCAGTGTTATATAATTACAAAGTGTAAGACTAACAAGTGAGGTTATCTAAGTGTACCCCTCCGATTTCCATGAAACTTGGCAGGTGTATAGTGGGGCCCAATGGAAGAAATACGTGTTTTTTTTGTTTCAGCTAAAAAACTGTTTTAGGGGGCAAAACCCCCTCAAATGTCAAGATGAGGACAAATTGAAGTGAGGATCTGACCCCTGTTTCCCCCTCCGATTTCCATGATACTTGGCAGGTGTGTGTATAAACGGGCCCAAAGGAAGAAATACGTGTTTTTTTTTTTTGCTTCGACTAGAAAACTGTTTTAGGGGGCAAAACCCCCTCAAATGTCAAGATGAGGACAAATTTAAGTGGGCATTTGACCCCTGTGTTCCCCTCCGATTCCCATGAAACGTGGCAGGTGTATAGAGGGGCCCAAAGGAAGAAATTCGTGTTTTTCTGTTTCAGCTAAAAGCTGTTTTAGGGGGCAAAATCCCCTCAAATGTCAAGATGAGGACAAATTGAAGTAAGGATCTGACCCCTGTGTCCCCCTCCGATTTTCATGAAACTTCGCAGGTGTATAGAGAGACCCAAAGGAAGAAATCCGTGTTTTTTGTTTCGGCTAAAAAAATGTTTTAGGGGGCAAAACCCGCCTCAAATGTCAATATGAGGACAAATTGACGTGGGGATCATCTGACCCCTGTGTCCCCCTCCCGATTTCCATGAAATTTGACAGGTGTATAGAGAGGCCCTATGCCCCCTGCTTCTTCCTATGCCATATTTACGTGGTTTCGGGGTCGGATCCCCACTTCAATTTCTCCTCATCTTGATATTTGAGGAGGGGGGTTTCCCCCTAAAACAGTTTTTTTAGCTGAAACACAAAAACACGTATTTCTTCCTTTGGGCCCTTCCATACACCTGCCAAGTTTCATGGAAATCGGAGGGGGAGACTTAGACCTCCCTTGTAAGTGTATTAATTAATTACAAATCGCGCACGCGCGCACACACACTATATATATGTGTGTATATATGTATATTATATATACAGGGTGATTGGTAATTCGACCTATTCCTGGAAAGGGGTAATACTAGAACACATTTGCAACAAATTTGACCATATGCACCGGGGGTCGGAAATCTATGGGTTTCGAGTTATTTCAGTTTGTAGATTTTCGTGACATATTCCGACTTGCGACCAAAAAACTACTAATTCTGAAAAAACTACTACACCCTGAGCATGTAATCGACATGTTGCTAACAGCTGACGAATGAGTGACTACTGGGGAAAAAAATCATGCCCAAAATTCCCATACCCACAGAAAGAAACAGTTATTGGTGCAAACGTCATGAAGAAATTTGGAAATTATCGTTTAAATCGAAGAGGATTACTCAAAAATTGGTAACACACTTGGCGTAAAAATTACGGAAAAAACTTCCTCGTTTCATACGCTCTCCAAAAAGATAAAAGTGTTGTCAACTGACACACGGGTTGGGGGAAAAATCTGAATAAAAAGCGGAGAAGGCGCGTTGTAGACCTCTTTGTAAAGTGAAAAGAAGTTGTCGTTTGTGAGAAATAAAGGAACGAAAATGAGTGAAATAATAATGTTATTTACCATTCACATGATTCCAGGTTGTCAGAATTAACTGTTACAAAAACTACAAATCCTGCGGCGTACTTCAGACACAATCACTCGCGTTGACACTGTCTCTTATGTCTCAATTCTCTCTCGCAACTCTTCTTGGGAATCCATTGGTGTACTGTAGACTAACCCTTTCATGTGACCCCAAATGTAAAAGTCGCATGGCGTTAAATCCGGACTCCTCGCCGGCCAGGGAACCGGCCCGCCTCGACCAATCCATCGCATGGGATAATTGTCGTCCAGCCACTGTCGCACACCCCGTAAAGAGTGGGCTGGGCAGCCATCATGTTGGTTAATAATAGGTACCCCTTCTTGTGGCGAGCGACACATCCTCCAGCAGCGTCGTCAATTCTTCCGTTAGGAAGTTTTTGTAGGTAATGCCGTTTAGGTTTTGTGGCAGAAAAAATGGCCCGATCACATGATTGTGGATGATTCCCATCCACAAATTTAGTGAGAATTTTCTCTGTTTAGCATTTTCTTTATATTTTCTTAGACCCTTAGGGACTCAAAAATGCGCATTATGAAAATTCGTAATGCCATCGCGGTCGAATTTGGATTCGTCCGTTCACAGAATTCTTGTCAGGTGATGGGGGTCTTCAGTGTCGGTATGTAGTAAAAATCGACAAAAATCCATCCTTCTGACAGGATCTCCCTCCTCAATAGCATGCGACTTTTACATTTGGGGTCACATGTAAGGTTTAGTCTACAGTACACCAGTGGATTCCGAAGAAGAGTTGCGAGAGAGAATTGAGACGTAAGAGACAGAGTGTCAACGCGAGTGATTGTGTCTGAAGTACGCCGCAGGAGTTGTAGTTTTTGTAACAGTTAATTCTGACAACCTGGAATCATGTGAATGGTAAATAACATTATTATTTCACTCATTTTCGTTCCTTTATTTCTCACAACCGACAACTTCTTTTCACTTTACAAAGAGGTCTACAACGCGCCTTCTCCGCTTTTTATTCAGATTTTTCCCCCAACCCGTGTGTCAGTTGACAACATTTTTATCTTTTTGGAGAGCTTATGAAACGAGGAAGTTTTTTCCGTAATTTTTACGCCAAGTGTGTTACCAATTTTTTGAGTAATCCTCTTCGATTTAAACGATAATTTCCAAATTTCTTCATGACGTTTGCACCAATGACTGTTTCTTTCTGTGGGTATGGGAATTTTGGGCATGATTTTTTCCCCCAGTAGTCACTCATTCGTCAGCTGTTAGCAACATGTCGATTACATGCTCAGGGTGTAGTAGTTTTTTCAGAATTAGTAGTTTTTTGGTCGCAAGTCGGAATATGTCACGAAAATCTACAAACTGCAATAACTCGAAACCCATTCATTGATTTCCGACCCCCGGTGCATAGGGTCAAATTTGTTGCAAATGTGTTCTAGTATTACCCCTTTCCAGGAATAGGTCGAATTACCAATCACCCTGTATATGTATATTAGCAGGTAACAATATGTTATAAACACATTCTTACTTTCCAAAGAAGCGCATGTGAGATGGCAAAACGGATCCGGATCTGGCCATCCCTACTACACAGTCGATCTATGATTGGTACAGAAAATTTGAAACAACAGGTGTTTATGTAAAAGTCCGGGAAGACCCACCGTGTCAGAAGAAAAAGTGGATCGTGTCCGTCCGTGCTGTTTTCCAGCGAAGTCCACAAAAGTCCACAGCAAGGGCGAGTTTGAAACTACAAATGCCAAAATTATTATGTGTGCTCAACATTCAGAAAACGTTTTATTTTATTCCACAACCTTCCAAAAGTGTAGACGCAGGTCTCTTACGCCGGGTTTGGGCTGAATTTGATTATCGTCTTGATGTGTGCCAAGGAGCACATATTGAACATCTGTGAGTTCCCGAAACAAAACTTAAAGAATTACTTTACAAAACAGTTAAAAGTATTTCCTGATAACATAAAGCATTGAAAGTGTATATTTCTTTTGTAGTAGCCCTGTATTTCTCACATTGTTTTTTCGATGTCATTGGCAACACTGATTCCACGTCTAGAGGCAAAAATTTAAAGCAAACACAGGTTCCATTCTTTGGAGCCACTTGTGTGCCTGTTGTCGATGCGATCATAGGGAATAAATTGGAAGCGCAGTCTGGTCGGCGACATGGGAATAAACAGGGGCTCAGGTGTAGCTACAACCTTCATAACCCTCTTTCAAGGGGTGCTTTGTATTGAAGAACGAAGGGGGGAGGGGGTTCCAAACGGGGTGATGGGGAAATGCCTCCTGACGTGCTTCCTCCTTTCCAGTCCAGAGGGGAGACCAGACAAAAAACAGAGGAAAAGTCATTTCTCCTCGAACAGAGGGGGTGAAGACTCCCGTCACTATTTTGCTCGCTGTGACATTTTTCGCAGGGCTGTTTCGCAGCAGACGAAGGGCACCCAAAGGGCGTGATTCGTAGACCGGAAAGGGCACGCGTCGTGAACACCCATGCGTCTGTGCTAGGTGGAATAGCTTCCTTTTTTAACCGTAGAAATTTCTTAGTTTCGAAGGTAGAAACTGTGGAAGATTCAGTATGGTGTCTTCAAGCAGTGGCGCTGATATTGAATGTGAACTCAAAATTCCTAAATCTACGAGTGTAAAAATTAATTCACCTACTAAACAGGGATCATCATAAGTCAGTTTACCAAAATGTGCAGAATGTTATTATTTCTATTTACATAGAAATATAAATTAACTGGTACAACAACTGCTCAAAATGGCCGCGATTGTTTTCGATCCACTTATTACACCTTTTTGGAACTGATTTGCAGATGCTATTGGACAATTGTGGTGTGAATATTTGCGAAAAATTAAGTTCTAAGAGTTGCTCCAAACCTCACTTTGTCTTATAGAATTCCCCACATGGAAAAATCGCATGGGGTTAGGTCCGGAGATCTTGCAAGCCATTCCATGGTACCTCTTCTCCCTGTTCACTCCCTGAAGTGCTCATTTAAAAATTCCCGTCTGACACCTAACTCAGAAAGGAACAGGACGAAACAGGTCATTGCTAGTGGACGTCATAGAATGGTGCATTGAAGTCCGTTCGTCACGTCGTAGGGTCCAAACTGACTTTGCCGACCCCTGTACTTTATTGTTGAGATTGTTCAAACTGGAACCACCGCGCCATGTTTGGGCACTTCAATACCAACCTTGAAAGGTTATCCCATTTGTCCTCTCCCGAGATATCTGGGAAGAATGAATACAATTCAAATTTTGAAATTAGCGTGAAAACATAGGTGAGATGGGCCATGAAAGACAGATTAAGCGTTCATGCAAAATAACTTAGTGCTGGTGATGCTTTATGACAATCCTCGCTCGGCTTAAACCTTTCGCATGCGAATGGGCGATTTTTTTCAAAATTTCCTCTCCATTCGAAAAACGTCTTGGATATTTCAAAATATGAAAAATTACATACACTTAGAATTTCTTCTAGAGCATTGACGTGAATTTTCGTGTAGTTTTTTTTCACTATTGTCTAGATATTATCAATAGTTTAATAGACTTACGTAATCGCGAAACTATTGAGAATATCTAGACAACAGTGGAAGAAATGTACACGAAAATTCACGTCAATGCTCTAGAAGAAATTCTAAGTGTATGTAATTTTTCATATTTTGAAATATCCAAGACGTTTTTCGAATGGAAAAGAAATTTTGAAAAAAATCGACCACTCACATGTCAAAGGTCCAGCCGAGCCTTAACTGGGGAAAGCAGTTTGTTTCCTCCACTTTAAACACTGTCGCCCCTCCCCAACCCCACAAAAAAGGTCATTGAAATAAATGGTTATTGAATCTTCGACAAGACCGGTTTTTTTTCTGTTGTGCAGGAGATAGTACTCTTTCTTTACTGAAATACGTAGATTCCTTGAACAGTAAAAACCACCAACACTAAAGCACTAAGAAAAAATAAAATTAAGTAATGCCATGAATGTTGAATTCCCACCCAGTCTTCTCGTAAGACGTCAGAAGATTCTCTACGAGTTCTTCATAGTCCTTTGCTCTCCTATTCCCCAGAAAACTATGATACACTTGTCGAAATGCATTCCATGCAATTCACTCATCATCACCGAATAATTTCTTTCATTATTTTCATGTTTCGTTAATGTTAACTGCATTAACATCATGAACTGAAGTTACGACATTACCGTTGTACAGCAAAACTCTTTTAAGACAGCTAGGAGGAATCAATAAAAAGTCTCCAGTCCTCGGTCTTATGTGATATATTCATCGATTCAAACAAGCCTTTGTCATGGCACACAGTCAGGTACCCCTTTTGTTTAGAGAAGTGGAAGAAATTCTTTGCCTGTAGGAAGTAGTAGCTTCACATCATCCACCTGAATACATGACATGTCGATGTCGGAATGGAGTGCTGTTGTTGGAATGATACGTTGTTGATTGATTGATTGATTTGTTGTTTTAAGTCCACTTTATGCACAACAAGGGTAATCGGGACTGGACCTACAGTTTAAAGTGGGATCCGAACCACTGTGTGTCTCCACCCGTGACCCCTTGATTACAAGGCAACGATGCTACCAGAATGCTACGTTGTCAAGCCACCTGTGTTGATACGAAGCTGTATATATTGCATATACGAACGCAAACATTACTCTGGAAACACTGCACAACTAAATGGAAACTGCGAATGTTGAGGCGATCTGTAACAGCAAGGGAGGGATGACGTGATAGGCTGGAATGCCACGTGCCAGGCCGTCAGCAGTGTTGCCATATATACTCCAGTTGAGCTGGGTCTCCGGAATGTGTCTCCTCTCTCCCATCTCCCTGCCGTTATGCCAAAACGAAAGCCAATCGAACTTTTTAATATCATTTCCGTGTTCATCTCCTCAGATTAGTAATGAATGGCTACTTTCATTTCTATAACAAAATGTGTGTAGAAAAGTGTTATTTGTCCATTTATTGTTTGTTATAAATGTTTTGTGAAGCAAAACTTAATGTATTCTCTGAAGTTGAATTATGCTTTCATTCGTTGTAAAATGTCACTATGAATTTTTGTACTGCTCATAACATAGTCAACTGTATTTTTCAAATTTGATATATAAACACACTATAGGCTTAATTTATCCTAACTAAAGAAATTAAATTAGTTTTGTAAATAATAAAATTAAGAACGTAAGTAAAAATTTCTGTTGTCAATTTTCAATCATATTTACCTAGGTAATATGTTACTTACTTTGATACTTCTCCATGACTTTAAAAAAATGTGTGCCTATGATGGTTAAAACTAACATGAAAATGTAAGGTTTCGATATATTGAAATTTCATTGTACATATTAAATCTGTTGCATAAACTGCAATGAAAGAATATATTAAATACCTAAAATACACTTCGTTTGTTTTTCTTCCTATTTAATAAAATTGAGAAACTCTTGTGCAGGCTTGATAAGTGGGATGAATAAGTATTACCCTGCAAATTTTGTCCATCATAATGTGTGTTCTAATTGATTTATATAATGCGAGCCTCATGCATTGTAAAAAGTTCAAAACAAGCTGTGTTTTGTTCTTATGTTGATCTATGTGCCTATAGAGCAACATAAGTAGAAATCAAATCTATAAAATAAAGTAGGATGCCATAGGAGAATTATGGAAATTTGAATAGAAATACTTGTGCATCCTACTGTACGTAGCAAAAAAACCGTACCAAATGTTATGGTGGAAACACTGTGGCTATGTTATAAAAGGGTATCAAGTTTGTTGTTCGGTTAAAAACACACTGCAAGTGGGTTGTTTCCACTTTTAACTGCAGGTCCAGTGTCGATTAACCTATCCGAGTTGAAATATAACGTTGCATTAATTTAGATCAGTGTTCACCAAACGTTATTTTTCCAGTGCTAGGAAAGAATTGTCGCTTTTGGTAGATTTTATCAAATAAGTAAAATTTCTAAATTTACAGTTTTTTTTTGCTAAAACAATTGATTTGCAGCAAATGTACCTTGATATCACGCCAAAATCATGAAGATTCAGGTATTAATGTCAAAGATGTTGAATACTATTTGTGACCTAATTTAAATTAAGAGTGTGATTTCGTGTGCTAACGAATGCCTAACACAAAGTACAATTTGTTGCTCAAAAGTAATTTTTTGACTTGTAGCGATTTTAACTTCATATCATGCCAGAGTTATAAATAAATAGCGTGCTTTCGTGTGCTAACGAATGCCTAAAAGATACTACAATTTGGTTGCTCAAAAATAATTTTTTGATTTGTGGCGATTTTATCTTGATATCAAGCCAGAATCGCGACAATAAACTCTTTAATATCTTGATTAATATTTGTGTGCTTATTAAAATAAGTAGTGTGCTTTCGTGTGCTAACGAATGCCTAAAAGATAGTACAATTTGGTTGCTCAAAAATATTTTTTTTTATTTGTGGCGATTTTATCTTGATATCAAGCCAGAATCGCTACAATAAACTCTTTAATATCTTGATTAATATTTGTGCGCTTATTAAAATAAATAGTGTGCTTTCGTGTGCTAACGAATGCCTAAAAGATAGTACAATTTGGTTGCTCAAAAATATTTTTTTAATTTGTGGCATTTTTATCTTGATATCAAGCCAGAATCGCCACAATAAACTCCTTAATATCTTGATTAATATTTGTGTGCTTATTAAAATAAATAGTGTGCTTTCGTGTGCTAACGAATGCCTAAAAGATAGTACAATTTGGTTGCTCAAAAATAATTTTTTGATTTGTGGCGATTCTGGCTTGATATCAAGCCAGAATCGCCACAATAAACTCCTTAATATCTTGATTAATATTTGTGTGCTTATTAAAATAAATAGTGTGCTTTCGTGTGCTAACGAATGCCTAAAAGATAGTACAATTTGGTTGCTCAAAAATAATTTTTTGATTTGTGGCGATTCTGGCTTGATATCAAGCCAGAATCGCCACGTTAAACTCCTTAATATCTTGATTAATATTTGTGTGCTTATTAAAATAAATAGTGTGCTTTCGTGTGCTAACGAATGCCTAAAAGATAGTACAATTTGGTTGCTCAAAAATAATTTTTTCATTTGTGGCGATTCTGGCTTGATATCAAGCCAGAATCGCCACGTTAAACTCCTTAATATCTTGATTAATATTTGTGTGCTTATTAAAATAAATAGTGTGCTTTCGTGTGCTAACGAATGCCTAAAAGATAGTACAATTTGGTTGCTCAAAAATAATTTTTTCATTTGTGGCGATTCTGGCTTGATATCAAGCCAGAATCGCCACGTTAAACTCCTTAATATCTTGATTAATATTTGTGTGCTTATTAAAATAAATAGTGTGCTTTCGTGTGCTAACGAATGCCTAAAAGATAGTACAATTTGGTTGCTCAAAAATAATTTTTTCATTTGTGGCGATTCTGGCTTGATATCAAGCCAGAATCGCCACAATAAACTCCTTAATATCTTGATTAATATTTGTGTGCTTATTAAAATAAATAGTGTGCTTTCGTGTGCTAACGATGTGCAAACGTTTGAGACATAATTTCATAATTTATTAATATGTGGCGATTCCCACTTGACGCACGTAGCTGTGCGTTCGTTCCCTCTGCAGCCGCGTGAACGTTTTTTTTTGTGCTCGTTTCCGCCCATGTGCTGAGTTGAAGTGATTTGTTCCGATTCCCTCGGGGCGTGCCCCTTCCGTGCTCCCTTTCGCCACATGTGCGCTGTTGTTCCTTACTACTGTGTCGTTTCTGTGTTGAGTGAGTGCTGTTGTGTGCGGAGGAATGTGAAGATTCTCTGGAAGGCAAGTTACCGTTACTTTGACGCTTTGCAAGTCTCATTTCGTTGTTTTCTTGTAACTGTCATGCATGTTTTATTGAATCACTGCTTGAATTATGCTTGATTATATACCCTGTCCCAACTAACTCTGGAGCAAGGTCGCGAATAGCGTCAGAGAAGGGGAGAAAATCGAGTGGGCAGAGCAAAGCAGTACACACTGCTGGGAATGCTAGTAACCGCAATCGCTTTTACCCCTCCACTCAATCCCGTTCCCTCTCACGTGTGCATTGGTGGAGCCGTCTCACGTCACCACTTTCGCAGAGACTTGTTTTCGTTCGCCTGTTCCAGAAATGGCTAAGACAGGGTACAGATGAAACTTCTTTTTTCCTGTTGTGCAAGGGCTGTGCGAAATTTCGATGTATCGTTATCATGTCGATATTTTAAAAATATTGTTGTGTTGATATCGATATTATTGAGATCGATGAAAAGCCTCATGAACAGCCTTGTACTTGATTTATTACTGTTATTACTTAGCCGACCCCCGTGGCAGAGTGGTTAGCTCATCGAGCTACGACGCCAGGAGTCCCGGGTTCTAATCCTGGCCTGGGCATGGATGTTTGTGAGTGTCCATTCATCAATTTCAACACTCATCCGCATCTTCGCAAATTAGCCAAAAGTGGCACAAAAAGCGAAGTAAAATAAAGCAATTCAATCAATATTATTATTTATTACTTCACTGCAGGATACATTTCCAACACTTGGGCATGCAGTGATGTATTCACACACACACCCAAAATTTCTCTAACGCCCCCCCTCCCAAATATCCTCAACATCCCCCTAAAAATTTTCACAAATGTCCAATTTATTGTCATTTTGGCTTGAACTTTACCCTTTAATCCCCGAAATTTGGACTTACACCCCCGAAATGGCAAATTCTGGATAAACCCCTGTGATTATACACTTGGTGTGAATATTTTTTGGGTGTTTTTTCTACATGTGTCCGTGGATATATCAAACTCTACACTTTGTAGTATTTCATTCAGTGTTCTGCATTCACATTGCAGGCGAAAATTTATGCTCACTGATTCTTGACTGCAGGGGTGTCCACCCCCCCCCCACAAAGCCTATAACGCACTTCCCCCAAAAAGGTAGAAGATTTCCTCCCCCCTTATGCCCAATTATTTACTTTGTTTTTGGTCAGCCAAAATGTACGGAAAAATATAATTCAGATATATTTAAGCAATGTATATTACTTTGACATTGATTGAAATAACATTTTACATAAATGATAATATCTTCTGACGTTGCAAAGTTGTTGCAGCAAACGTATTGATAATTTCTTAATTTTGCACCACTTTTAAAATTGTTAGTGTGCTGAATCTTATTCTTAAAAGTTTGTCTGAATGAAAAAGTTTTGTGCGAATATATATATAGAATTAGTAGCTAAACTATAATTTTGTCCCCTCAAAAACTGCGTCTTGAATCCCCCTGTGGGCACCCCTGCTTGACTGTGAGATGTCTCTGTCTTGTACTCTGACGGCCTATTTGTACAGTCAACGAATGTAGTAGTACTGTGTTCTTAAAAAATATATATTCCCCGCAATTTTGATGCAAATTAACGTTTTGTAGAATTAATTAGAAAAGTTTTAACTCACTGAGGAGAATTGAAGACTATAATGGAGCCGCCGTATTAACCGGTGTGCAATCACAGCTCAGAACGGTTATTTTGACAAAATACTGTTTTCCTACTGACTGCTTTGTGGAGGGGGAATATTAACGTTGTCACATCTTGCTGAATCGGTGGGCCTAATTGGCTGTTTGACCGCGAGTTCCTTCGTTGGTAAACGTGGCAACAGAGGGTCACTGCCATAAAGGCGGTCTCCGCGCCGGGCCAGGAACCGGCGGTACTGTCGTTTTGGCACATTGCCCCCCCCCCCCCCCAGTTTGGAACCCAATCAAATAATAATAATAATAATAGTCGCAGAAAACAATACGTTTTGTTATAAAATATCTCTACAATTTCACCATTCGGAATTACATTAACTCTTTCCTGAAATCTTAGGTGGGCACGCCCATGGCAAGCAGGGTATCTCTCTCCATGGGAGGGACAAGGCACATTTTCCCCCATAATAGTATTGTCCCCTCAAAATACATTGCTTCAGTTTGAAGTTATCCTGTTCCTGCAACGCCCTTGCAATAATTATCAAAATTACTGTGACTGAAATGACTTATACGTATGAAATATGTACTTTATGGTGCCCCTCCCCTTTCCCGATGGTACTGTTTCTCCTGGTTAAAATTGCAATTCAAGCGACAAACGTCTTACTGAATTATATTTACTTATATCGCCGTCGATCGATACTCGATATATCGAGTCGATATCGAAGTAAGAACTATAGCGCACAACGTATATTTCGGCCCAGGTTCTGCACTGCACGTATTGGTGTAGTCGAAACATTGGTGGTACGCAGTATGCGATGGTACAATTTAACATCCTTGGATGCAATGGTCTCTTCCATTGCATCGGCGGACAATGTTCACTGCCGATGATACACGGATATTAGGGTGCCGCTAACTTCAGGATTAAGAACTAATCCTTCGGTAGATATAACCAAATACCAATGAAACGATCACCACAGTCCGCCTCCAGCTAGCTAGTCGGTAGGGGTGGGACACCACTGAAGGTTTTCATTGCAAATAAAGATAATTACTTAAAAAAAAGATTGGAAACGATTTTACTTGAGTTTAATGCAGATTAAAAGAAAAGTAAAGAAGAAAGTTTGTAGGTACAAGTTTTAGTTCTCTCTGATTGAAATTTTCAAAAGGGGATGATATTGAATCACCTGGGCTGGCGCACTGTTGTTTAATTTTGTTTTCTTACCCCCTCCATGGTTCCTGGCGACACTGCCGTGGTGCAGCTCCTATTCTTGCGTCCTGTGGTCCTTTATCAAAACACCGGTTCTGCATTGCTCAAACCGATCCATTTGTGCATTTAGTTCCTTGCTCACACTCTTATGTATAACACTGCCCGCACAATAAATTTGTACATTCAGTACTGAAAACAAGCACAACAACTTGGACGTCAACTTGTTTGTCACCTCACACACTTAGGTAGCATCTTAGCAATGTCCACAACAATATTTCGTACATTCGGTACTGTTCTTTGGTGAGTCCGAACTAGCACTGCTTAGTGGTTACCGACGGATCTCGATGGTGCTCGACACCTCCGTCCTTCACCGTACTCGAGTCAAAACTGTTTCCACAAAATTTGGAAGGTTATGGTTATGCCGAAATTGAGTTGACTTTTTGAATTCTATTGGTGGAAATTTGGAGGGAAAAGTTACAAGCAGCAAAGGACAGTTTGCAGTGATTTCAAACCTCCTACTACTTCAGGCAATATATTCCCGTTACACCAAGGCAAAGAGCATCTAAGCAGGCAGAAGAAATCCTAGGGGAATATCAATGTGGATTCCGTCCAAATAGATCTACCATAGATCACATCTTCACCATATCTCAAATTATGGAAAAATTCTATGAGCAAAATATAGATCTACACTTTTTATTTATAGACTATCAACGAGCATTTGATAGCTTACACAGAGCTGGGATCATGAAAGTATTCAAGAAAGTAGGATTTCCAGATAAATTAATAAGATTGATAAAGGTAACCTTGGAAAATACAACAGCGGGAGTCATGGTGCAGGGAGAAGTCTCACCAACCATTAACATAGAAACAGGAGTGAGACAAGGGGATGCTCTGTCCACCCTAATTTTCGTTATTGTACTACATGATATTAGCAGTCCACTGCAAAAAAGGGGGAGTATATTCTACAAAACAACACAGATACTTGCTTATGCTGACGATATTGTGATAATATCAAGGACACTTGCAGATCTTAAAAGCACTTTTTTAAAGATGGATAGTAAATCCAGAGAAATAGGACTATTAATTAATGAAACTAAAACAAGATATATGAGAATGTCCAGATCGCCAGCCAGACGAAACTATCTGGCTTTGAATATAGGTACATATCACTTTGAAGGAGTACCCACTTTTACTTACCTTGGAGCTCTTGTACATAACAACATAGAAGAAGAAGAGATTGTTAACCAAAGGATACAGGCTGGAAATAGACAGTATTATGCACATATAGAATTATTTAAGTCAAAAAACCTCTCTAGGAACACAAAATTAAGACTGTATAGGACACTTATTAGACCAGTTATAGCATATGGTGCAGAATCTTGGAAACTTACATCTAAAGCAGAAAGCAAGGTAATGTGTTTTGAAAGGAAGATATTACGTAAGATCTTTGGCCCCGTTAGGAATGAAGATGGATCCTATAGAATTAGGAATAATATGGAGTTAGAAGGATTGATTCAATATGAACATGTGGTGAGATATATCGATGCGGTTGAGGAAGATTTGAGAAGGATGAATATACGCAATTGGAAAAATGTAGCTCAAGATAGAACGAGGTGGAGGAAGATTGTTTGGGATGCCAGAGCCCACCAAGGGCTGTAGAGCAAAAGAAGAAGAAGACACCAAGGAAAAGTATCCAACCATATTATTATTTTACTATAATTCTAGTGTCACATCTTTGGAGTTTGCAACCAGTACAGGAGGATGCAGACCAGATGATCGGGACGTATAAAAGGGGTTATTGTGAGGAAATGAGTTTTATGACTTGTGTCGCCAGAATGGCTGGAGAAAGACACACAGTTGACAATAGCAGTGGCTGCCTCTGGGCCATTAGTGGAAAGATGAATAGAAGAGAGAGAGCTAGGGTTAGCCGATAGTTGCCAGATTTAAGATATTCGCAAGAACGTTTAGTGTAAAGACATAGGGATTTCAGAAGTAAAGATGGCTGTGATGCGAGGCTAGACTCGGGGCGAATCCGTTATGGGCCATGTGTGGCGAATTAGGGTTTGCGAGGGGGAATCTTACAGCAATACTGGCAAGAAGTTGCTGCGAAATCGGAGAAATGCTGGAAAATGTAGAAATATGAAGAAATGATTCTTGACTGATCTTAGAAAATAATTAGAAATGAAGTATGGATATGAACAGTGGTGGAAAATGACTTTTCCAAATGGAAAATCGTGGTGTCGTGCACTGAGAGGTTTGGCACAGGCATATGTTGGGAAAGGAGGGGCAGAGATTTCTTAGAAGCAAGCAGTGTTTTATAGATTAAAATCCTTAAAAACTTGCAAAAACAATGGAATCCAC
Source organism: Lepisma saccharinum (assembly GCF_977018435.1). NCBI lineage: Eukaryota > Metazoa > Arthropoda > Insecta > Zygentoma > Lepismatidae > Lepisma > Lepisma saccharinum. The sequence continues at coordinate 90,302,866 of NC_139233.1, forward strand.
TATATTGCCTCAACTAATAAAAAATTACTAGAAATGTTAACAAATGTTTAAATTATATACAAGAAATTTCAAACTCAACTTATTCATGCTGCACCCCCTGTAAATATCTGCACAAAAAATTAGTGCAAGTAATATTGTACAAGGAAATCTAAAAATTACCTCATTTACTTTCTAATCTGGATGTGGAAACTCTGTTTTGTAGCGCTTAGAGATAATTTGATTAACAAGATCCATCTATTGGTATCTTTTGGACTCCCATTATCAGACGCTTTGGTGTATTCATAGGTTGATTTGCATGATGCTTTTGCTTTCTGATACTGCGGTTAGAGAAATGAAACGAATGTCTGATAAAAGAATGAGAGGAATATCCCACAATTTACTGGTCAAGGTCAACAGCTGAGGACAACGTGGATGTTCTTATCAGCGACAAAGATGCCAAAACAAATGACAGGCTTAAGCTTCATTGCCTACTGGTTTTCACAATGTTATATTATACACAAAATAATATTCACACAAAATATTATATCTGTGTTAATCGGTCACTTAGGATTGACATACCAAAAAATCTAATTCTTACCTTCGTCTGTTTTGATTGTAGCCAAAGTGGGTTAATTTAAATCCGGTGATTTTTTTTCAAATACTGTTTCAAATCATTTTAAATGAATAATTTATATACTTATGTACATGAGGATTTTGTACGTAGATATCAGAATCGCTTTTCGTGAAAGTACATTAATTTTGTAATCATTGAATGGTGTTTATTAGTCTGTAAGGAAACACCTCTTGAGAGCTAGATAGAATTGCATTGTACTTTCCATACAGAAATTTTGTAAAATCATGTGCAGATGAAACTTTTTGATAAATCACTTTTGAGAGCTGTTTAAAGAGAGAACAATTCAGCTGAGAATGATGGGCCGACCAATAAATATCGGTTTTATAACATTTCTGTAATTGGTCTGCTTTTCCTAGCAGTTCGTCATGCTTTGGGTTTGGTATGCAGTAGTGTTTAGGTAAACCAATCAGGGCCGATGATTTCACGTGGCTAGCCACGTGATCTTCGTCCCTTGGTCCGCCGTGTCGGACTTCTCTGTAGTAAGACCCGTCTCACCTAATAACTCATATGTACGTTACGTACAGTAGAATGGCAAGCCCCCCCCCCCTCCCAAAGACTTGCTCATCCTCGTGGCCCCCGGACTGCGGGGTTTCGCGGTTTATAGATCCGACACTGTGTCGAAGTAACACCACAAGCGTGAGCATGATTTCATGATTTATGCACGTGTAAATATCTTCGTTCTTAGTTGAAATTAAGTAGACTTTAAGAAGCATTAAATGTCATTTATTTCCATAAAAAGAGAATCATGTGTTAAAACATATTCCGAGACCGCTGATTTTATTGTTACTCCAGTGGGGGATAACTCGCAAGACCCGAATGAGCTAATACACATCAATGTGGAATCTGCAGTCTCCTTACGGGAGAGAAAGGGTACAAATGAAACAAGCCATACTGAAAGTGCATGAATCAGTAACTCCGAAATATGTTTTGGGCTAGAAAACATTATTACACTATAATCCATGGTTAAAATCAACTTATCACCCAGGCCTGTAAGCAGGTTTTTTTTTGAGTGAGGGGCCAGACCCGAAAAAAAATATATATATATATATAGATAGACATAGGTATAAATATATGAGAGAGAGAGATTATAATATAGTTTAAATAGTTCTGTTTTTCCTCTAATTTTCTTATACCAGCGCCATTGAAAAGTCATGATAATTCCATGTTAAGAAAATAATATATTTATAAATTAAATGTTGCGTATTGGCAATTATTATTACAATAACGAACATGTATAATGTGAGTTAACAAACAAATAATAAAAGAGACATTTTCGCATCAGTTCGACACAAGTCTGGACAGGGATTAAAAGTAACGCACTGCACTGGCTAAATCGGTGGATCGGACGCCTGGTAGCCTTGCATTAATGATTATAAAAGTAAAACCACCCAAAATTGCAGACTGGAGACTTCTACACAAGAAACATATTCATTTATGCAAGAACAAAATTGAAATTATTACAAGTTTGAAAAATCGTCGATGTTTTTTCGAAGCTTTTGATAGGTTCACATTTAACTATTTCATGATTCGAGGGGGGGGGGGCATGGCGCCCATGGCCCCTCCCGAGGGTACGGCCCTGTTATCACCGTCTACGTTCAGAATGAGTAGCTATCCCTGTCTAAACATGGACGTTGCAGGAAGGGAATAACCGCGAAAGAGATTAAGCGCGAAACGGACTAAACGCGAAAGGGCACAACCGCGAAACGTAACACAGGATTAAACGCGAAAGGAACAAGAGCGAAACCGAATAAGCGCGAGGGAACAAGCTCTAAACGGAATAAACGCGAAGGAATAAGCGCGAAATGAGTTACAGCGAAACGGATTAATTCCGAAACCAAAATTAAACACCGGAATGAGCGCGAAAGGATTGCTAATCGCCCTAGTAGCAAGCACTGTGAGGCCGGCCTCATCTTGTATATTATAGGTATGTCAATTATAGGTATATGTGCATTTTGTAGCAACACTATCGGGTGTATCACTCTCACTGGGAATCGTGCCTGGGTCACCCGTGTGGTCCCCAAAAGCATTTGTGGCTTTGAAGGGCCACAGGTAAACGGAGAATCTACCTTCGCAAGACTCGAGTCACCAGCGAAGTGAAAGAGAATCCTCCAACTAAGAAACCTGCAAACCTAGAAACCCTGGACTAAAGCAAACCAAAATCTCGGCCACCTCCAAATCTCTCTGTTGACACTGTGTTACTGCTAATCTGTCATTGTTGACTTGGCGCTACTTCTCAAATGTTGAACAATGGATCGAGGGATGTTTGCAGGATGATAGCGAGGTGCTGGGACGTTAGTAAAGGGATATGTGGTGGATTTCCTTCGACAGATAACGGAACTCATTTATTGAACTCCTGAGGCCGCGGTGACTCAACAGCTAGGACGTCTCTTTGCCACCCGGGACACGGGTTCGATCCGGTTGTGGGATTTTTCTTTCGATTTTGATTCACCCAGCCAGCCCAGAGAACAATCCTGGCGTTTAAAAGCGACAGGAGCGTGGTGCTGATCACATCACCTCTAAAATATTCCAGAGACCGTGAATGTCTGGTACCCTACTTCCATATCCTCTTCATGCCACTGTGAATGAACAACACAACATACCTTTCAATCATTCCCTGGACTGGTTTCTTTAACGTAAGTTCAATATTTTACTTGCAATAATTTTTTGTAACCCCTTAATTATTTATGAACACCCGGTATAAATCTCCGCAAGTACATGAATTATTCACATATAATTTTATCTTAGTCTTAGAATATAACAGCGGCGTGTAGTGACATTTTTCGTTGGCAAGAATTTTTATACATGACTGACTCATCTTCATCGTCGCGATTATCCGCAACTGGCAGACAAGCGAAGTAAAATAAACCAAATCAAAGTGTCCCTCCACATAAAGGAGTCTCGTATTGGATGGTTCAAGGTCACCTGTTTCAATTTTCAAGACTGCTTGCCATGGACAGTGTGTGGTTCGTCACAAATGTTTTCCCATCAAACCGTAAGAGGGGGGCCAATTTCCGTTTGTCTGAAGAGAACGAAGTTGGAAGCTCACAGGTTGATTCTGTTGCGGTAATATGAAAAATGAAAGAGAAATAAAAAGCTAAATAAAGTGTTTTGCAACTGCAATGCTGTGGACCACACTACTGACGTAGCTATACTGGAATGCAAGCACATTCAATAACCAATAGAAACTTGTTATAGATACCTTTGTTGAACTTGTAGCATGTTACTTCCGTTACTTTTTCAAAAGTCACTTGTTATTTGTTGTTTCAGTGCAAGTTTCAGTTCATCGTAAATAGGGCCGGCCTTGGATGCAGTGGCACATTTTGAAAATTTGACCTGTTTTACCGCAATAATTAATTAGATATATTAATGCAGGCATCCAAGAAAAACAAAGAGAAGTCAGACAAATTCATATTTTCCGGTAATTTAGATATTTTTGTCCTGCGATGGAGAATGACCAGTGGCGTACATAAAGCAGTCTTTAAGTTATTTAAATAATTTAATTAAATTCTGGTTTAGAAGCTTGTTTTAATAGTCCGCATAATTTAGTATAATGAGCAGTTACCCATATATTAAATCTAAATGCAGGGTGCGAAATCTTGGTGGGGGGGAGGGACGGGGGATTTCCCCCCACCAACAGACTTGGCCTCAAAAATCCCCCCACCAAAAATTTCTGTGGGGAGAGTTTTTGTTACAACAAACAAACGATAAGTAATCACATTTAATTTCAAATAAACTGTACTAAGAATAATATCGAACACATACACAATTAATGTAGTTGTGAGTGTTCAATGCTTTTCTCTCTCAAGAGAACATTAACAGATCTACATCAATATGCACAATAAAAGTAAAACAAGAATGCAAAACAATAATATCAATAATAATAATTGATTTATATTAACATAAAGCAAAAACTTTATAAAAACTTGCACATAATAAAACATTCAACTATTTCATAATTTATTAACATCTTTAACCAGTTTGTAAAGGAAGTATTTTGCTACTTTATAATATATATAATCTTGTGTAATTAATAATAATAATATATTTTTAATTTAGTAATTTATTTTTACTTTTAATAACATTATAAATATGTATATCGTTTAATTTATATGTATGTGTGTGGAGGAGGGTGGTTTGTTGATTAAGATCTTCCCCCCCACCAGTCTTAAATGATTTCGCATCCTGCCTAAATGTCAGGTAGAGGTAAAGTTCTCCGTGCATGAGGGCACATTTAGGGAAAGTGGGGGTATCAATCAATAGTGTCGTAGCTACGTAAGTCTATTAAACAATTGATAATATCTAGACAACTGCTAAAGCAAACAACACGAAGATTCATGTGAATGCTCTAGAAGGAATTCCATGCAGATGTAATTTTTTCAGATTTTGAAATGTAATAGCGGTTTTTCAGAAGGAGAGGAAAAATCGAAAAGAGCTGCCCTGGCGTCACCCAAGAGGCTTAACTATTTTTGATTGAAACATTTAAAGATTATTTGTAAATAGTACTTTGTGAAGAATGTGAGTTCGGTAATTTTGGATATTTTCAAGTATGTCAAAACAAGTCAGGAAAAATCAGATTGTTCCATAATTGGAAGCACCAGCGTCCTATAAATTCGTAATAAACCAAATTATGTTTATCTGGCGAGTGCCCGAGTTGTCTCTTCCTAGGACCGGCTACGGTCGTAAACATTTCTCGCAGACTCTTTTTTAGGTTTGGTCTTCTCCACGCTCCGCAATCCGGTAAAGGTTCTTTCCGAATCGCTGGAACAGAATAAAGAAACCGCCCTTCCCTTAGTGCGGCGAACTCGAAACCCTGTGTCAACTCATCCAGGAGATGGAATTCCTCCAGTTTGAACCCGCCGGAACACACGGGAACACTCGGCTTGATTTCACACAATGCAGCCGGGCTGTGGGAAAACCAAACACGGGCAGAGCTTTCTCTCCATTCTCGCTCGTGCGGGGGCGCATCCCCCCCTCTTTCCTTTCGCAGGGTTCCTCCGGAGCGGATTTCTTGCCCCGTGATGCGATAGTCAATATTGTCCTTCTTCTTGACCTTTGGGATTCCTTTGCTGATCGCTGTATCGACAGCCAACGGGAATTCATTTTTTAGGTCTCTGAGAATCGGGAAAAGTATTTCATGCGCATAGTTGAAGAGAGTACAGTTTCGGGGAAATGGTTCACTGGAGTACAGGGTTGCCAGTGAACCTAAAAATAAGATGGATAAAGGTTGGCCCTCACATTCCAGTACCGGTGATGTCACAACTCAGGACGTCGCAATTCAGGAACTGTGACCAGTGTTCCCATTTCAGAAATCAGGGTGCGAAATCATTGAATGCTGGTGAGGGAGATCTTAATCTACATCCCCAACATACGTACGTATAACTTATATAGTAACATTATACATATTATATAAGTAAGTAAATTAGTGAACATTTAAAAATATTAATACATACAAATGAATTAATTTGATCCTTTTTATATATCAGATATAATTCCTTTACTCGCTGGTTAAAGATGTCAATGATTTACAAAGATAGTTGAAAGAGTTTTATTATGTAATAGTTGAGATGAAATAGTTTTTACTTTCTATTAATATAAATTAATTAGATTTCTTAGTAATATTTCTTTTCCTTTTTTTCTTTTACTGTGCATATATTTTTGTTGGTGTAGATCTGTTAATGATCTCTTGAAAGAGAGAGAAGGAGACAGCGTGATTTTATCAAGAACCAGGATAGGAAGAATACCCCTGTCACTTACCTAACGCATCTCTCTCCTTCCTGTGGTGTACCTCCTCACTTCCAGCACGCCACTCTCACTCTCACTCTCTCTCTCTCTCTCTCTCTCTCTCTCTCTCTCTCTCTCTCTCGCTCGCTCTGTGGCACCACCTTCTCCAAACTATCCCCTAACGCAACTCCCCATCAGCCACGACTTCCTCCCGGCGAATGTCTCCCAGTTTCCATTACTCAGCATTGACATTGCCCGGAAGTCGCACCTGCATTCCTATTTCAAGATCTCCTTCTCTGTCCACAATATACTAAAATACAAGTCATGAAGTCCATTGTGATCTCCCCCTGCAATCCATCACGATGATAAATACAATAACAGTACTACCACGATAAATTATTGGGTGGGCTCTATACCCATGCGCCCATATAATAGTTGACACCACTGTAGAGCATTCAAGTGAATCTTCGTGCGGTTTGCTTTGGCTGTTTAGGTAGATGCATATCTAAACAACAGCTAAAGAAAATAAGAATATTCGCTTCAACAGATGCAAATTTTCAGAGTTTATAACATGACGGTGATTTATATCGAAGAGGAAAAAAAAAAGAAGTTTTAGAAAATATCTAGGCTGGACCACAGTGGCATGTCCAAGGTAGTTGTGAGTGGGGACGTAACACCCTTAGGACTTTGTCTCACCTATTCTTAGTCCCGCTTTAGACGAAAGCATTTTTTCCTTAGCATTTTTCTTAACATTTGTGCCATGACCAAAATAATACCGTGTGAAGTGAAAAATCCTATGGCATTTGAGATTCCATGGCATATTTCATGGTTATTTCTCAAGGATTGAACCCGTCCTATTTCCGTAGCATTTTTCGTAGCATAACCAATCAGAAGCGACCTCTAGGTCACGAGCGCAGTTGTAATGGCGGCCGCGTAAGATGTAAAGAACGTATCACTTCACATTTTTAAAAGCTGATAACTATTCAACCGAGAGGAATAACGTTTCGTATAAAACGTTATTACGTACAAAACAATGGCGCTGTTTGAATACATACATTACAGCGTATAGAATACACGTATGGAAGAATATATTAGTAGTTTTAAAACACCGTGCACTCACCATAGACAGTGTAACTCGACGTGCCTTTCGTGCTGTATATGTTATACATCGTAATCGCAAAAGATAGCCGAAATGTTCCATGGAATGCTTCCTTGTAAAGTACTACCTGCTATAAGAATTTTGGAAACATTTACATAGCAGCATTTATGCTAGCTAAAATGTTACAGGAAATGCTTTTGTCTAAAAAAGAATTTCCACGTGGCCGGCCAATCTGCGGCGGCTGAAACACTGTTGCCAACTTAGCTCTTGGACTGGCTCTTTCGTGCACTCGTTTGGCTGTGAACTGGGACGCACAGTCATCCTGCCCCACTGTGGTGCCATCACTGGCTCCGGCTTACATAGACAACTTCTGTCATTAGTATAAATTTTGCACGTGACGTGATATTGTTATATTGGCTGCGTCGTCCCACCCCTCTTACATTCCCAGCTACTTTCTTCATAGCGCTTTGGCTGACGTCAAGAGGACGTAATATTCTTATCCGGGAATATTTTATTTTCCATTTCATACGACCATCGGTGCATTATTGAGATGGGTGATGCCGCCGGATCTAGACGGTGAAAACTAAGAAAAAATTGACATATCTTTAAAGCTAACGGTAATAACAGCGCCCCCTCCCCACCCACACCCCCACTCGTTTGACACCTAAAATTACCCCAGGAGGCACTTTATCCAGTTTCATAAATCTAGCTCCTTGAAAGTGTTTACTCCGTTTACGGTGAAATTCAGCTCTTTTATGTGCATCAGGTTTGGCAACACTGCCAGGATGGACGTAGAAGGCAAGGAGAAATGCATTGCGATTATGGAAGAATTATTTTATTTGTTCTCTTGGGAATATCAAACTTCCGATGGCATTGAAAAATATATCAACGGAAAAAGGACAGACTGAAGTAGTAATTGGCAGGCGGAAATGACGAAACTTCCATTTGATTAGTTGATTGGGGGTGTAAGGGGTGACCTTCCTCGTAGTACACCAAAATGTCAACCTCACTTCCACGTAGTACATCCTGAACTGTAGACTATCGAGGCTCTGGCGACTGGCCGCATGGCCAGTATAATTCTGTGTGTTGTCCTCTGCTTTGTCGCTATATGTGCTGAGTGCCTCTTTGCAATCTCAGCTTTTAACAAGTCAGAAAATTTTCAAGATTTTAGTTACAACACGGCATTACAGTTATTTTAGTTATGGTAAGGGGCTGGACCCCGTATAGTGTGACGGGTGCAAAATAGCTTTAGTGCTGACGCACCCAAAATTTTAAATTCAAAATAAAAAATCATTAGTTGATTGATTGATTGAAATGCTGTTTTAAGTCCACTTTATGTAGAGTAAGGCTAATCGGGACTGGACCTACAGTTTAAAGTGGGATCCGAACCACTATGTACCTCCACCGGGAATCGAACCCAGGACCCCTTGATTACATGTCGGCGACGCTACCACTTCGTCATGGGGGAGGCCCTCCATTTGATTAGCCATAACTTGAAGTGGAAGTTCATTCCCCATAATAATACATGGGTATCTGGAAATTCTTATTCATCATGTTTTTCAAACATCGTATCTAGTTTAATAATCAACTTTAAAAAACAGTTTCACTTGCAACACGTGGAGAAATTCTTACTCTATTCAACACCGACTTTGTTTTCCTCAGTAGCATTGCCCATTCAGACCATATTGAAATAAATGCGCAACTGGTGCGAAATTGTCACTCTTCTCCTTAAGATGAAAGGAACATAAAATACAGGAAAGAGAAGATTGAGAAATACAGAACATACTGCCAGCAAGAAGAAGACATTCTCCCCTTATGAAAATATTGTTGATGCTGCAGCTGTCACAGACCAAAGGTCTTGCTCTCACCTTAATCCACCCCCATAGTCTCCCGCCATAGCAGAATGCAGTGTTCAATCTGTCATAGCCTTCATCACACCATATGCCCCACACTTACACATGTTTATTTGAACCAGAGCCAATTGTATTGTCTCTTTGCAACTCTAAAACTGCATCAGGTTACACCTTTTGAAAATAACTCTCTGCCTGTTGTGTTGTGATGTGATGAACAAAGATCCCTTCTTTTATTCACACACACATTTCCCTTCTTCAAGATCAGATTTTGGCACAAGCCACCATCCAAATGCCATAATTTCTTTAAGGGTGCGGTGGGGTGGCGGGCACAAAGAAGAAATAACGGTGACATTAAGTGGTTCTGCTTCACTACACATTACGAGGAGTTTTGGAAAGGGGGTGGGGTTGGAAACGAAAACTATAGACTCACAAAAAAACTCAAAAGTATGCAGAGAGCAGTGTTGTCATTAGAGGGAAATTTTTATCGTCGCAGGGAGTAAAAGAGAAAAGGGAAATTTTGTGAAAAAATACAAACTGAAGGCATTTGGAGATACTTACTGAAGCGTTTCACACATTTCATTCTCAAATAAACGTACATTTTTTTTGGGTAATCTGCCCTCATTTTGCCACCTTTTCCTATTTTTTTACCTTCTTCTTTTTTAGGAATACTTGGCCAAAGGATGGTTTTATAACCCCCACCAGCCCCCCCCCCCTTGGGCACGCCACTGGGCTCCACAACACTGCAAGTAATTGATTGATTTAGTTTATTTTACTTCGATTTTGTGCCACTTTTTGGTTAACTTGCGAAGATGGGGATGAGTGATAATGTGATGAAATTGATGAATGGACACTCATAAACTGCCATGCCCCGGCCGGGTTACGAACCCGGGACTCCTGGCATCATAACACGATGTGCTGACCAGTCTGCCACATTTATACATACTACATTCGTTTAATACGTTCCATATCTGTGTGTGAATATTGAGAAACGAAAAATTATAATAATTTGCTGGTGAATTTCGTTTTGTTACGATGAGGGGAAATTTGACGACAGAGGGAAATTTTGTGTTGGGAATGGGAATTTGTGGCAACACTGACACCAAGTCTTCGGCACGGGTCCGCCGATCCGCGTTGCAAAAGGAGCCTGTAAGAAAAGACATTATGTGTTGCCAGATGTTTTTTAGCTGCGACACACGTGCTCGTATGGTGTGTGTGTGCTGTGAAGGTGGACCATTTTTTTTGTGCGTGTGCTCGTGTGCAGACTTACAGCTGCGAGCAAACAGAACTATAGTTCGTGAAGTGTAACTATGTTCGCTTCCCGGCTTCAATTTTGACGTCATAGCGTGTTTTTCCGCAACCCCGATAAAATCGAAAACCTCAATCGTTGCCGAAATTGCTTGTAAGTAGATAAAATGAGACGCTAAACACATTTCTCATCCATACTAAGTCTTGAAATAATGCCAATGTAGCTTTTACCGTTATTGTTTAGTTTTTGGAGCTAATATCGTCACATTTTGCACATTTTCTGTGAAGATTGCCTCTAAAATAAATAAAAATAAAAAATCTGTTGAGATGATTTCCTCCATGTACCATCGCTAGGCAAGAACCAGGATGTCAAATTCCGGAAGGTAGGCGGTATTTCCCCCACCAACAGTCTTGTCCTAAAAATCCCCCGCATCAAAAATTTCCAGGAGAGGGGGAGTTTTTGTTACAAGAACAAAGCAACAATTAGTTTTAACTTCAAATATACTTTACTAAGAAATAATCAGAAAGATATAGTCTCTTTGTGTGTGTTCGTGAATCTTGCATGCTCTCTCTCTTTCGCACACACACACACTCAAGAGATCATTATACTGGTTGCATTTCCAGCTGGCGGCTGGGTAGCAACGAATCACCGGTCAGTTGAATTCTCTTCGACTGACATCGGGCATTTTCGTGTCACGAGGTACCGAACGTCGAAAAAATAAGCGTCGGATAAACTGCATGTTGCCAAATGTACTGTAAGACGAGAGAGAGAGAGAGAGAGAGAGAGAGAGAGAGAGTGAGAGTGAGAGTTGGTCAGCGTTGTTACTAGATAAAAGTCGCACAATAGTACACAAAGCACGGGAAAATAATACACAATACACCCAATCACTGTACAAACAAGCAGATAAACGCACTGATAAAATTAGATGTACGCTTGACAACGTTGCAACGGGAGAACGATGTTACACCTACAGCTTTTACTTCGCAACTGAGGTTGTTGACACTCATCGTGCCACACACCCCCGAAGACGATTGGTGGACAGATGGAGTTATGTACGTCAGCCGCCAGTTGGGTCAGCGATCAGTTTAACACTATACCAATAACAAAATATGCACAATTGAAGTAAACTAACAATTGAAGAGAAACATACGTATGAAATTCAATTAATTTTTATTAATAAAATTGCAACTTTAAAAATATCTTGTGCACATAAAAGTAACAAATTAATTCCATTATGTACGTGTATTGAAATATTAGGTAATTTACTTTAACATAATAAATATGTACAATATAATGGATTATGATTCCCCCCTTCCAGTCTTCAATGATTTAGCACCCTTGAAACACTATATACTTCATTTACGGCAAGAATTCGAAGCGAAATTTCAGAAACTAGCAGAAGCAGAAGAACCCTCCGTTGTTGCAAGGAGCACCCCGAGGGGTTCTTCTCGAGACATGGGAAACCAATTAGCGCTTCGGTCACCCTCGCCGGCCTCTTGCAAAACTTTGCACTTCTCCAACTCTACGCCAAGGGGAAGATCTTTCTTCTTTCGAAGGGACTTTGGGTGTCCGTCAGAGAATCATGGTTAGCAGCTGCTTCTGCTGGACTCAAATTTTTTCCAATGTTAGCAAGCGTGCGCGCCGTGAGAAGAGTCAAGTAATATTATTTATTAAAAATGATAAAAATAATAGAAAATATCGAATTTGTATGCAGCATGTCGCCTTACAACACGACCAACTTCAGAAAAGACAACTTTTCGAAGGTCCTTTTTTTTCCTTTGAGGCCTCGTTTCGATGCTACAAGTCCCAAAAGGGGATTTTTATCATGCATGTATGGAACTTCGCAGCACAGATTCAGCGTTGCGAGTGACATTTATTTTTTAATGCCATAAAGGGATTAAGTCATTGTTGTGCAGGCCACGTAACGGCCGCAACTCTAGAATAAATATCTCCGGACAAAAATAATATGATAAGTAACATGTTGGAAGATACTAGATTTGCAAGCGGAGACGGTTGCGAAAATTGAGGTATTTTTTCAGATGATTCTCTCTCTCTCTCTCTCTCTCTCTCTCTGTGGGAGAATCAAGAGGGGTGATCAACCTCCCCGTTTTCTCTCCACCACCCCCCCCCCCAGGAACTGTTCAAATATGTGACTGTCTTCTACATTCACAAATAAAAGTATTTACTATATTTCTGTTGTACACAAGTTTATAAAATTAACAGGGAACCACTGAGATTAAGAACGCTGTATCAATGTCGATATTTGTTTTAAGTTGTTGATTTCGATTAGTTTTTGTTATTTAAGAAGATTGATTTAAACTGTATTGTGTCAAAAGTTGCAAATGAGTTTATATCGAATGATTTAAAGTGAAATAATATTTATAAAGTTGAGTTGTGTTGTTTAATTCTTTCATCGTAAGTAAAATAACATCATGGAAACCAGTTGAGGACTTGCAATTTAATTTTATAATTGCGTTACAGTCTGCTCATCCTTCGGGTACTACTATATATATTCGGTGTAATCCTAGAGCATGGATCTTTAGGTGCAAACTTGAACCGTTTAAATGCAAAAAAAATTGTGCCAAAAAAAATAGGTGCAAAGAAATCTAGAAAACCTTAAGTGCATCCATTTGTATCACATAGTTTTTGATTTTAAACATTACAAAGAAAGTATTGTAAGAAATGAAGATGTGTTTTAATTACATATGCATTCACCAGCAGATAATCCTTGAGCCTTTACCTTCAATCATCCCTGGCACTGGTTTCTGAATACAAAAGGAATGGGTTGTACTGAATGATGATGTATCTTTCTATGTTGGTGAACTCAAAGCTTAATCGTTTATCTGTCAGGAAGAATTTCCCATTTCCAAAAAATCCCCACGATTTGAAGAACGTCACATGTAATTGTACATTTTTACTTTAATTCGCTCACTGCAACCATGTTCTAAGAGCAGAATAGGTGCAAAATTCATGGTTTAAGTGCAGAGGGGTGTTTTAGGTGCAACTAAGGGGGAATAATGCACTACATGGCGATATATAAGATGCGAGACTCCATACATGGAAGTGACCAACATTATTTTTTGTAGGTGCAGCACATAATGACCCTGGCTCTAATTATAACTTACCTAATAGAAGTGACGTTTTATATTTATTATTAGTAATTATTATTAATTTCCTAAAATTTGTTATTTAAATAATAACTATTCATTTTAAAATTCGAATTTCTATGTTAATTGGTAGGGGAGACCGGGGGGAGTTGTCCATAGGGGCGAGTTGACAAGGTCCATTTTATTCCCACCAGTCAAGAGTTGGCAACATTGCAGGTTACTGTGAATACGTGTCATCTCTAGAACCAACTCGCAACTAAGAAGTTGCGTGTCTTGTTCACAAAGTTACTAGTGCGTGATAAAGAACATCAATTCTTCTTGCGAAGTAAATTTTCTCAACTCTATATTCTTTCTTATACGTTTTCAAAGTAAGTAAGCACATAGTTTATGCTAAGGCTATCCAGAAGACTATGGTAAATTGTACCGATACTACGCACATTCGGACACTTTGTTAAACTGCAATGTTTAGCAGCGGCATCACCAGGCAGTCCAATATGGCGATCGGGGTGAGTTGACAAAAGGAAGGAAGGGGCTAGTTGACAATACCGTAGGCCTAGTGAGAAAATTGTTCTTCATAATTGTTTCATCAGAAACATCTTAGCATATAGATACATTGTTTGTAATAATATATTAGATTAGGATTATAGGACAGTATATTGCATTTGTGTTTGTGATATAACAATAAAAATAAACAGTGGGTGTTTGGAATATTTATGTCTCATGTTATACTGTTTATTTGAAAACATTTTTGTAATCCGTAATTTTTAAGGCAGTATATTGTTTAAAATAAAATATTCCAAACCATGTAGAATTACACATATAGTCAACTCAACTCATCCGGCCCACGTGGCGGTACGACCCCAGGGGTACCGGGTTCGAATCCTGGCCTGGGCATGGATGTTTGTGAGTGTTCATTCATCATATCATCACTCATTTCCATCTTCGCAAATTAGCCAAAAGTGGCACAAATGGCGAAGTAAAATAAATCAAATCAAATACAAAATACAAAAATATAGTCAACTCACCCCATAGACGGGGTGAATTGACAATACTGACACGCTTCGAAAAAAGAAAGCAATAACTTTACAAGTTTTAGCATCATGGTGTAATAAAATAATAAAAAATCACAGTGGTCAAGGAAACTACAGGTATTGCTCGCAGCATTTCATTAATAGTAGACAGTAATTTTTAAGAGTCGGAATGAATTTGTGGTTATTGTCGTTTGAGACCGACACGAGAACGAGACAAGATAAGGAACGAGACAGAGACTGTTAACTCTAGCCTCGTCTTACTTCGATACCTTCCCCACATTCTCCTCGCTCCACGCATCCTTCTACAGGGTGTATGCTCTTGTGTCCTGTGTTTATAAGCAGGGTTAGGCAAAACTACAACTAATTCAGGCACCAGTCCATTTTTCTCAGGAGCCAGGTTTTTTTCTTTCAAATACAGGCTAAGAAAGCGATATAAAGCTACACATTTTAAACTGTGATCTTAAAACATTTTATCTATTAATATAAGATTATATTTTAAAGTAATTAATTCTTGCAACATTGTGGCATTCCTAATTAAGGTTAAACTCTATATGTATAAGGCAACAACTATGGAATACATTCTAATATATGGCGAACTCTTATCATATCGATTGCAGATTTTAAACTTCAGCTAGGAACAGTGAAAAAAAATATAATGGCATGTTTATTATTATACAATGAATACATACAACACAAAAACACATACGGTACTCGTTATTTTTAAAAAAAAGTGAGGGAAATTTCCATAATCGAACGTGAACCATTCAAAAATAATATCCCTTTTTCTTTTAGAAGTGAATTTGAAAATTCAAGCGCCAGGTGCAAATTTTCAGGTGCCATGGCGACCGGGCACCCTGCATTTTTTTATTCCTCTTTATAAGTATTCATTCATCAATATCATCGAATCACCATTCATCCTCGCTGTTGTGAATAGCCAAAAAGTGACGGAGATGCGACGTTCAAATACACAAATTGAGGATAAAGGGGGCATTAGCACCACCAACCCCTCTTCCTCGGGTAACATCAATGCCACATGTTGAAAGGAAAAAAAAATATCTCCAATAATGTCAACCTAATTTGGCCCACAAATCTTAAGCCAAGAAAATTGTAGACTACGTTACATTATCTTGTTCCTAGTCTGAGAATGAAAGATCCCACTACTTACAGCGTCTGTCTTCTTCCTTGCTGGTGAAGCAGGAAGAAGGAAGCAATATACCAAAGAACAGAGGGGGTGAAAAATCTACAACAATTCCACCGCTTCCGCTAACAGACAGGAGACAAGATTCAACATTTCGTCACAGTTATTTGAGGATTCCCGGTTACCTACGAACGGGAAAAGACTTGGAGTGCTCGGTAAATTTAGGCAGTAAAAATAAACACCCTTTTGGTGGAAAGAGCAGCGGAAGTGATCTCAAAAGGAGAGAGAGAGAGAGAGAGAGAGGTTTTTTATCTTACCTTTTGACAGCTCTGTTCGCACACGGGACCCAGAACTCGAAGCGAAACACTCCTAAGATCTTTCCCCGACAAGAAACTGAAAATACTCCTGGGGAAATTGAAGTTCTGTTCCCGGAAGAGTTTAGAGATGCTACAACTCCAGAGTAAATTCAACTTACCATGTTTTCGGGCGCTAACGCTTTATTCTTCCAGACCTTATGCTGATTTGGTACATGGGTGAGATACATGCTTACTTGTCATTACAAGGTAGATACATTTTAAGAAGAAGGAGAAAGATTTTAAATAAGCAACAGAGAAGAGGAGGAAATACAGGAAGAATTCACGCAGAGAGAAAGATAGGAAGAGAAAAGATAATTAAAGAAGAAATATAAGGAAGCTGCTAGAAACATTGTGGGAGGTAAAGAAGAGATTTTTTTTTATTTTGATTTGATTTGGTGTTTTTAAGTCCACTTTATGCACAGTAAGGCTAACCGGGACTGCACCTATAGTTTAAAGTGGATTCCGAACCACTATGTGCATCCACCGGGAATCCAACGAGCTATCAACCATTTGAATTTTTTGGGGGGTTTTATGAAATTTTAACTTTTTTAAAATCTCCATATCTCCGTTCCTAATTGAGCTAGGATGATGGTTGATATCTCGTTGGACTCGGAATGAAGTCCTCTCTCCGATTCTACAATACAAAATTGGGGGTTTCCATTTAAATTTTCAGTTACCCCCCCCCCCGCCCCAGCCCCAGCGGGCGGGGATGGGTGGGGAATAAAGTGTAATATCATTGAATTGCTTTCTTTCACTTATTAAACACGTATTTTTCGTTTTCCGATTTGATCTGTATTTCTCACGATATGTGACCGTTCCTGGACTTTTGGACCACCCTGTATATATAATATACAGCGTGAGAAAAAAGATGAACCGAGGGAGAATAGAAGATAGGTACAGAAGTAAGAGAGTGTGAGAGAAAAGATAGGTAAAGAGGGGAGAGAGAGAGAGGTAAAGAGTAAGAAACATTGCGTCAGAGAAAAGAAGATAGATAAAGAAGCGAGACACACACCGTGAGAGAAAAGAAGAGAGGTAAAAGAACAAGAGGCAGAGAGAGAAAGCAAGATAAATAAAGAAACGAGAGACGGTGTGAGAAAAGAAGAGAAGTAAGAAAGCTAGAAAAACAGTCTGAGAGAAAATAAGAGAGACAAAGGAGTGGAAACATTGCGTGAGGGAGAAGAATAGAGAGGTAAATGAGCAGGACACAGTGAGAGAAAGAAGAAAATAAAGAAACGAGTGAGAGAGAGAGAGAGAGAGAGAGAGAGAGGGAGGGAGAATAGAAGAGGGGTAAAGAAACAAGAGACATGTTTGGATACTACCCCGATCCGAGGGAAGGATATATTCCGTAGGACCACACTTCATAGACTCTCGTCTCGTCTCCTGTTGATGAAGCCAGCCTCGTTCTCGTTTCGAGGTGCAAATGAGTGTCTCGTTGTCGATTTCGTCGTATCCAGTCAATCCTGAAATATACATATATATACAGGGTGAGTCAGAAATATGGCTATACGTTTTGAATAAATGTAGTGTGGTACTGTACAATGTAGAGGAAAATGGTGAATGGTATATTAAACTTGAAACTTAATTTTTCATTTCGGATAAGTGTCAATATATGTGACCTATGTATAAACAATAAAGTAGATAACCGCTGGGTGTATCTGACGTGGTGAAGTAATTTTGTTTTCATGTATCGTACAATACAATTTTACGGCCTCCCCGATGGCGCAGTGGTAGCGTCGTCGCCTTGTAATCAAGGGGTCCCGGGTTCGATACCCGGTGGAGGCACAAGTGGTTCGGGTCCGGCTTTAAACTGTAGGTCCAGTCCCGAATAGCCTTACTGTTCATAAAGTGGACTTAAAACACCAAATCAATCAATCAAATTCTCGAGCACTGTTTTGTCTGGCTTCGATAATTCTCGTTCTGTCTTGTGTCTTTACACAAGTTTCGAAGAATTAGTCACAAGAAGGTATAATGGCGAGCAAAATTTTGGAAGGGGGGATTTTCCCTTAATATAAAATGTAAGTGTAAATATTTTTTAAAAATGTATTCGCACCGTGTCGAAATAATGTGCGATGAGGCGAGGGAGGGACTCATATTACCTTAATAAATTATGTACTTTAGCTGGTTGCAAGTAACATTTACTAGAATGAAGACGAGGGGGAACTTAGGGAGAATTCACACTGAAGCGCAAGACGACATGTGTCGCTACAGGATTTCACCTAGCGTTTGTGTTGCCTATCGTGCCTGTACAGTGTTAAACGCTGCTTCTGATTGGCTCGTTCCCAAGCGGCATGTGTCGCCTGTCGCTTCGGTGTGAATTCTCCCTTAATGACTCAGCAGTAGGGTACTAACTACTTTGGGAGATATACCGTCCAGACGATATATCGCGATATTGAAAAAAATATCGCCCAGGCGAGATCGAGTAGACAATGTATCGTCGCGATATTTTGGCGATATATATATCCTGTTGGCGATATGTCGTCACGATATTTAGCGATGTATATCGTGTTGGCGATATATATCGTGGAGGTGATATTTCGCCGATATCACGATACGGAAAAAATATCGTATCGCCTGTGACGAAATTTTCTTTACGATATATCTAACTAACTAACTAACTCTCTAGCCTTCATGGCTGCACCAACACAGGCCTTTCATCTGTTCCTGTCTTGACCAAGATCTATATATTATTTTCCATCCCTACCGATTTCCCTTAGGTCCATCTCAACGTTGTCCCTCCATCTTCGTCTTGGCCTTCCTACAGGTCTCTTACCATCAGGTTTCCCAACAAGAATCCTGTGAACTCCTCCTCCCTCTCCCATTCGTGCCACATGGCCTGCCCACCTAAGTCTTCTTGATTTAATTATTCTAATAATATCTTGACATGAATACAAATTATGTAGTTCTAAATTATGTAACCTTCTCCACTCAACTGTCTCCTCATCCCTTTTAGGTCCAAAGATTTTCCTAAGGATCTTATTTTCAAATACTCTCAATTTATGTTCCTCTTTCAATGTAAGGGTTTCGCATGCATATAATACTGCAGGCAAAATTACTGTTTTGTATATTTTAACTTTTAGTTTCTTAGATATTAAACGAGAAGACAAAAGTTTATGAAGAGAGAAGTAACATGCATTTCCTGAATTAAGCCTACTTTTTATTTCCTCTTTAATATAATTTTCATTTGTTAATATTACTCCTAAGTATTTGAATTTGGAAACTGGTTCAAAAGAGTTGTTATCAATAATTAGAATTTGATTATTACCTAACATTTGGTTTCGGCCTGTAAGCATATATTTAGTTTTCTCTTTGTTAACTTCCAAACCTATCTCTTTAGCAGTTTTGAAAAATATTTTAGCATTA
The DNA here is from genome assembly GCF_977018435.1 of Lepisma saccharinum. Lineage (NCBI taxonomy): Eukaryota > Metazoa > Arthropoda > Insecta > Zygentoma > Lepismatidae > Lepisma > Lepisma saccharinum. The sequence continues at coordinate 90,322,390 of NC_139233.1, forward strand.
TTTACAATATATCGCGATATCAAATTTCTATATCGTCCATACGTAGTAGTAACAGACAAACTGTCGTAATTAAATACTTTAAGGAGTTTATTGCATGATTTTGGGGGGGGAGAGGACATACCATTGGCTTTGATCTCTTTCTCGTCTCGATTTTTAAAACGCTGTCTCGTCTCGGCTTCGAATTTCGAGACGAGGCTGAGCCTTATCTCGTCCGGGTATCATCCTTATTTATCCGCCCACGGAGTAATTGGACTTTCTTAGATGTGAACCGGATATTCTCGTCGGAGGAGCGGTTGGAAAATTTTGAAAGAACGGAAGTCGCGTCTCAGACGGTGCATATTATTGACAGATGCCGATGGTGGGTAGGTCTCATTACTCTGGGCTTCCGCCGGCGACAAACGCAGCACTTCTCGCCGGATGGAGTAATGCAATCAGGCTCCAGCCGACCAGAGAGGCTTGTCATGTTCCGATGCAATTATACACCGGCAGCTTCTCTTTCCCCTGGACGTCTTAACCTAGTTACTGCTCGTCGGAAACTTCCCCCCGCAAAAGACGCACGGAATAATCTTCAGTTCCTGGTGTCGGCAGTAGCGCCACCTCATCAACAAAGTTACCATTCCCAAGAAGATTGATTTTGTTTATTTTACTTCGCTTTTCTGCCACTTTTGGCTAATCGCGAGGATGGGTGATGAAGGGGCTCACAAAGAACACCCATGCCCAGGCTGGGATTCAAACCCGAGACCCCTGACGTCGTGGGGTGCTGTGATAACCACTCCGTCACGGCTCTAGGAAGATGGCCAAACACCAGAGTTGCCACCATGGCCCGATCCGTCGACTCATGAAAATTTGTTAATAATCGAATCGAAACAAAATTCCACTACCTCCGTGCCGCTTTGGTTATCAGAGCGTGCTACGGTGCCAGGGGTCTGGGATTCGAATCCTGGCCTGCGCAAGGGTGTTCTTTGCGAGTGTCCTTTAATCAATTTCATCATGTCATCACTCATTATCATCTTCGCGATTATCCAAAAGTGGCAGAAAGGGGAAGTAAAATAAACCAAATCGATCAGTTAGTTCGTATTCGAACAAAATTTCCAAGGTAAAAGCTTTGTTAGACCGGAAAAAATAGTATAAAAACTACACTAACATTTTTTTTTCATATGCTACCCTTTACTCAAAGAATGAATGGTTCCACATTTCTCAAAATTCCAAAAAATAGGGAATTTACGTGTGAGGTCACACAACATTGAGTAATATTTCAACCCTGTGTATTTCATTACACTAAATGTGTGAACTGTAAAATCATAATGAAAAACAGGTGTGGCTTTATCTGGTGGATCGAGTAGAAGTATTTTTCCAAGTCTTCTACTAGAGTCCAGCACAGATATTTCTGCCGTGCGATGCGCGACACAACTAAAGAAGCAGTGTTGCTAATGGAGCAGATAGAAAAATCGCTTCAGTGCACCGATGTACAGCTGTTGTACAACAAGGAAATTAGGGAATTCAGGTCTATCTAACGTTGAGTTTTAAACGTCATGCATTATACCAGGACTAGGATTAATATGTACTAACAAGTGGCTTTGTATGTAGCTACAGACATATGGACTAAAAATTCGCAAAATATGAACTAACACATAGGTAAAATTACCAAAAATGCTGCAAAGAAGACTTCTTCATACGATTCCTTATTTGAGTGATTTCAAACAAAATAAAAAAAAAATATTTTTCATTGCATTAATGCACTGGTGGCGTTCTAACTGTTCACTCCCAAAACCCGTATACACTGGTACGGAACTGCAACGGCAGATAACAACATGCCAACGTGTTAAACCGCGACAATTGGACCACAACACTCCTCCTCAAGCAGTATTATTATTTCCTCTCTGTGATCGGCGAAAGTCGGTTGCTTTTGTTCTACATTTACAAACGATGCCGGCGTCCACAACAATGACAAGTAACAGGTGCGGCGGTGAAACGGGCGATTTGGAAACCCTGGAAATAGCAAGTTACGTAAGCTAGCAGAAAACGGGAGTGGTGCCATCTGGACAACAAATCTTTGCCATTGACACTGATACCGGTGTTCAGTCGAATTGGCGTCGTGGACCGGTGAACAACGCGCTTTTGCAGTGAAGGCGTTTTACAAAAACAACGATAGCTACGTGGCCGCGCATTGTGTATTTCGTGCCCATTTCCATCTCGCACGTCATGCCCCAGTCCCGTCGTCGCATGCTATCAAATTGTGGGTACAGAACTTTGAGGAAACGGGTGATATGGTGAGAAAGAGGGGTGGAAGTGCATGTGTGTGACGGAAAATGGGGGCCACCTGCGTGATGTCATTTTCAAGTGATGGACATCTTGTGCCGTGACATGTCTGTGCAACATGTGCACGTTGTTCAGAAACATTCATCACAAATTGCAAGCATTGTAAATTCATGTTGTATTTGTTTGATATCGCTGTGAATACATTTATATATCTGGTGGAGGTTTCAAAATCGCCCGTTTCACTGCCGCACCTGTTACATATACTGCCACTAGACGATCAGCTGCGCGGCTTTTTCTTTTGCTATGAACCAGGGCTGGCGCTAGTCATTTTGCCTCCCTGGGCGGTGGCGGTAGATGCCGCTCCATTTCGACCCCCCCCCCCCCATTACGCAGCAACGGGAAATTGAAAATCAATATATTCCTAAGTAAAACATCAAAATATAAAATAAATAATGAGACTTCTTATGCTATTTCAATACTATTAAGCGCAAAAGAATATCTCGCTCGACCACAGTTTTCAATAGGCTTATTTTTTTCTTCTCTTCAAATTTTGCCGCCCTGGCCGGTGGCACAGTTCGCCCTCCCCTTCCGCCGGCCCTGCTATGAACTTGGTCACCCATCAAAGCATGGCAATTTTAACACAGAAAACAATATGCATCGCATTAAGCAGCAAAAATGACAGCCTCCTCTACCTCCACCTAAATCCCATCTTTCGCAGCAACCGTCGCAAACTCTCTTGACTTCCCGCAAAATGTATGTCCGCCTGTAATTTGACATGCAATTTTTTCAATGTCGGCACTTCATTTTCACGCAGAGCGTAGTCGTATAACGTTTTCATCGAAAGCGTCCACTGACGATTTGGTCGCTGGTCTTTGTCGTTCTTTCCCGGGAGTGTGGAATGATGTGGAGGGGCCTTCTGACATCTCAAGAGATTGTCTTTCGTTCATGATAGCCCTGATTGTTCGTTCAGGAACTCCAGTCGCAGCCGCTGCTCTCTTGCCAAAATGCTGTATTGGGATGCTAACACCTTCACTGGCTTCCTCCTTCATGAACTCGTGCACGTTGCTTAGAATTTCCCGAGCTTGGCTATGCAAGGTTTTTGATTTCAACTTTGACAGAACTGGAGGCATTATGGAATTTAACGTTCATTAACAAACACACACTTTCACATACACACACACAATACACGCACACAACGTCAAACTGGTAAGATACTTAGTATAAAATAAAAATATGGTGCTTCCAATCCAACAAAACTCACCGTCATTTTACCTGCCTTTCCCCTTCCGTGACAGAAATATTACAGTTGGCAACACTAGTTACTAGCTAGCCAATGAACATGCACTGCATAAAAGAAGCAACCATTACGCCGTGCTATATTGCCACATTACCGTCCCTGCCGAACGGTGTGAACCGCGAGCTGGAGCGCTATTCAATTGTTTTCAATTATGTTTGCGCGAGTGTGTCCAGGAATGGAATGACAATATGGCAACAATAGCGAAGGTTTTCGAGCAGGGTAGAACACGTGATACTAAGAGAGAGGGAGACGAAACGAAAATTGGTATCTACGCAACGGCAAATTTATGTGTGTTGTACTTTACTACTAGTACTAACAATAATATAAATTTGGAATATGATTCGTTTATAATGTTTCTTGTTGTATTATATAATAACAATTATACGAGAGCATTTGTGAAATGTAAGAAACAGTTTGTGAAATGAAAAAGATAGTTTCTGAGAGAGATAGAAATAGATAGAGAGAGATTTTGTGAGAGAAATAGAAAAAAGAGAGAGAGATAGTTTCTGAGAGACATAGAAAGAGAGAGAGAGAGTATGTGAGAGAAATAGAAAAAGAGAGAGATAGTTTGTGAGAGAAATGGAAAGAGAGAGAGTTTGAGAGAAATGGAAAGACAGAGAGTTTACATGAAAGAAATAGAAAGTGGAGAGAGGGATATGTATACTTTGTGAGACAGAGACAGAGTTTGTGAGAGGAATAAATAGAGAGTGTCTGAGGAAATTAGAAAAATAGAGAGAGAGAGAGAGAGTCTGTGATAGAAATAGAAAGACAGAAAAAAGTGTGCGAGACAAACAGCAAGGAAAGAAGGTGGTGGGAAACAGAAAATGAACGTGCATATGAGAGAGAAGTAGAAATAAGAGATAAGGGAGAAGAGTGAATTAACTCTTCCCACAACACCAAAATAATTTTATATGTTATCCACATGAAGCTTAAATTACACTCTTTTCTCTTTTTTCCAGGTGAGTACCTACTCCTGGTGAACGGAATAATCACTACACGTCTTCGTAGCACTTCCCCAGTTTGGTGAGTTGACACTTAGCGTTTCTAGATTCAAAATCATCCTAGCAATCCCCTTAATTGCGCATGCTGCCACGCCTCTAAGATCAATCCCACATTGATTCTGTGTCAGTGTATTTTTATCAGGCGTCAAAGAGATGTTTGGTGATCACGAGGAGGAGGAAAGAACGCATCGAGAGCAATCCGTGAATAATGGCGCTGCAGACAAGTTATTCGGGGGCCGATTCTCATTTGTTTGCGTTCCTCGGGAGACAAAACAGGTGACTCTAATTCCGCCCGCTGTATCTGGCGCTATTCTTACCAGAAACTTCGACGAAATTACTCTCCGGTGGGCACCGTTCCAGGGGATTCCTCCATCAGCCTCTGACCTGCGTCTTCTACCTCGAATGAAGCGTTCCTTACTGACGTCACCGGCCGCCTTAGAAGGCTTAATTGCTTACCACTATTCACGGATTAACCATTCCAGGAAGCGTCTATTCTATCGTCTATGTTATTTTGTCAAATGAAATCCTTAAGGCGAAAAGTGACAGTTTTGCACCAGGCATTTATTGCAATATCGTCGGAATGGACACCTGCTACGAATATAAAACCCGACTACACAAGTGTATGAATTTCTCCCCACGTTGCAAGTGGAAGCAATTTTTCAAGTTGATTATTAAGCTGCACAAGATGCTCGAAAAATATGATACATAAGAATTTTCAGATTCCCATTATTTATTATTTCCAAAACTTCAACGTGTCCTCTTTCCGTTCATGTGTTTTTCATCGGAAGTTTGGTACATCCAAGGTAAAGATAAAGTTCCCCATGCATTAGCACCGTGCCGTGAAGGCCTGGCCCCATACATTCTCGATGTCGGCCATTTTGAAGGTTATGTGATAACCTGCACCACGCTCCGTCCGCCTTTACCTTTGAGGCTGGCTGAGCCTCAAAGCCGCTTTATGCGCGGTCTAGACCACCGCGGCTCTGGGTATTGCCAAGAGAACGAGTAAAATAGTATTTCCATTATTTCTCCTCCTCTTACAACCGTCCACCGAACAGGCCTCTCTTTCGCCAGCCTGCAAAGTTCGGTGGAGGGAGGAGCAGTTCGGGTCCTCGAGTCTGGCTGCACCCAAACTGTTCCTCCTGCCATTAAAAATCCGACAAAAATTATAGGTGAAACCGTGGGTGTGTCCGAAAGATGCAAGAGCGTATTAGAAGCGACAATGGTGTCGCAGTTCAGTCTTGAAGCCTTGGACTGGAAGGTAAAGTCTTTCGAATTGCACTTTGACTGCAGCGCCAAATACGATCGGTAGATAAAACAAAAACTCATTGTTTTCCCGCGTTATTAGAAGATGTATTTCACTAAAGAAATCACATAGGATTTTAAAAAATCCCCGTACTTACTTTTCCACACAATATAAGAACTACAACCAACATCTGGCCGGCATTCGACTTCCATGATTTCAGATAGGTGAATAACAAGCGAACAAGTCTACATTGTCGCATCGCGTAGCTACTGCATGCTGCGGACTCGATTGCTCCTTATTGGCGGTTTCGAATTGCATTAGGTGACGTCACTTCCGACAAGACCATCACACCTGCTTCTTGGACACAGCCTGTGTACAACTCAAATTGACATGAAGTATATCAACGACCTTAGCACAGTGCGCTACGAAGCCAGGGGTTCCTGGTTCGAATCCCGGCCCGGCCATGGGTGTACTTTGTGAGTGTCCCTTTCATCATCAGCATTCATTCTCATCTTCACGAATAGCCAAAAGTGGAAGAAATGCGAAGTAAAATAAACTAAATCAATCAACTAGATCAAGGCTGCAACATTGATCAAAAACCACTTTTGTCATTTTTAAGGTGGCGCCACTTCCACACAATTGTACTAGTGAAGAGCAGTGTGTCCTTGCCCTCTGGAACCCCAAAACGATTAGGAATTCCCCGGCAAATGAAAAATCGATACCTTTAAGCATGCTTCCCACACCAACAAATTTACGAGTGGAGGACGAAGTTCGACAATGGCCTCAGTTTACAGGCAGATGTGTGGAAAAACTTTTTCAATGACACCTGCATCCCAAAGATTATTTTTCTCGACGTATATCTACAGGCACTAACTCAGACTTGAAGATGTATTTGGATCAGTATTGCAAGAATCGATTTAATTCTAGTTTTTACGGCATTCGTTATACTTGTAACTAGCTATTTCTACGTGCTTCATTAATACTATTATTATTTCGAGGGGGACTGAATCCCTCAACTCCCTGCTCGGAATGTCCTTTCACTGAGGAATCTAATAAAGAGCAAATCCAATGCCAACGTCCTTCAATATTGTTTATTGGCAAGCTTGAAGCTGAAGAGCTACATAGTCTGTTACTAAATTCCCCACCATGGTCGTTCACGGTGGTTGCTATTGTGTTCAGACGGGGTCCAGTTCAAACACCGACATTTCGTCGCACCACGACAATCTACTCGTTGATTTCTTTTGAGGAATCGCGCTGTGTAAATGTAATTATCACGTGTTTACATTGGACGCTCTGATTGGTTCCCGCAACGCCCGGGAAGAAAGCCTACCCCGAGGACGATTCGGTCAAACAGGGACCTCGGTTAATTCAATGCAATGTTGCCAGAAACTGGAGGGAAATTGGATTTGCTTTGGAGGATTTCTTGCCTGTTCAGGCGTCCAGTTACTGTGTCCCCTGAACAAAACTTAGTTCCATGAAGGGTGCTGAGTTGCAGAATCGCTGGCGTCTGTTGACTTTGTAGACTTGGCAACATTGGACATGATTCAATGACAGACTTAATCCTTTAGTCAATTTATTTTTACGAGCAACAAGATCGAACGGGATTATTTGGCTAAATTGGAATTACCCACTTGGTGCGACCCTAAGAGTGAGTGCTCTAAAGCATTTATTCTCTCCTCTCAGTGGGTACGCTGTCGCAATGTATCAACTGGTCCGGCTCGATTCCCGGTGAAGTCAAATTGCATTGTTAGGAATTACTACAAAATTCGCAATAATATATATATTTTTAAAACTCGATAAAGTAGAGGCAATTTGCAATAAATTTAGCCATATGATACCCTGTCCTGTCCGAAAATTAGTAGTTTTCGAGATGGTCGAATTTCTATTGTTTTTTTTAAATGACAGTTTTCCACATAAAAATGCGAATTGAGAAAAAAAAACAGCTCATTGTATGGCACATATTTCAGCGATTTCTGATAACTAACAAATAAGTGGTTGGTTGGAAAAAAGTTTGTCCAAAATAACAATCACATGTAAGTAACGGGTGGGTCTAAACTTACAAGTGATGATAAAAAAATACACTCTTAGTTTACTTGGCAACGTAAACAAAAATAGTGTGACACGAAGCGTACAAATTACTTAAATTACTTCCTTGTGTCATCTGCTATCCAACAAGGTACAAATGTTGCTAACATTGACATTTGTGTACAAGAAATAATACTTCATTCATCTTCATGTGAATGGAATCAATGAACAATACAATTTTAAAGAACATTACACGTCTTGCTCAAAGTGGGCACCTCCCTTACGAATGCAGGTACGCAGGCTTTTACGGACATTTGGTCTCGTAATTCGTGATGTTATGGTGTCCTTGATGTTAAGATGCTCTCCCTGAGCTCTTCTTGCGAGTTTACCGGTGTCTTGTCATGTGGCTCCAAATGTAAAAGTCGCAAGGCGTCAAATCGATCGGGGGATCGAGCTGGGCAGTCATCATGCTGATAAATCATGTCACGTCTTGTAGCTAGAGGCACATCCTCCAACAACATTGCCATCTCCTTCCTCAAAAAATGTTCATAAGTGATGCTATTTAAGATTTGGGGCAGGAAAAATGGCTCGATCAAATGATTGTTAGCTTTAAAAAAAATAGAAATTCGATTATCTCGAAAACAACAAATTTTCGGACGGGGTATTATATGGTCAAATTTATTGCAAATTGCTTCTACTTTAACCTCTTTCAGGGAATACATCTAATTACAGGTCACCCTGTATATTAAAGTAAATATACGATGCAATCAATTGGATTGAATTGATTTGATGCTTTAAATCCACTTAATGCACAGAAAGGCTAATCGGGACTGAACCTACAGTTTAAAGTGGGATCCGAACCACTATGTGCCTCCATCGGGTATCGAACCCGGCACCACCATACAATCAAGACAGGGTGAAATTGAAGAAGTGTGTTGATATATTACTCGAGTCAAATGATAACCTTAAAAGTCTAATAAAAATTGTATGACAGACTGTATACAGCTTAAATTTACATGAGGTAAATTTACAAAACAACCTCAATGCTGCAACACTAATCAAGTGAGCTTCAAAATTCATTTCAGTCATTTTAAAGCGGCGCCTCATCTACACACCAGTGAAAAGAAGTGGCTTCTTGTCCTCTGTCAGATTAAATATTACAGAATTTCTCTGCAAATGAAAATTCAATATCTCTGTGCATGCATACCACACCAGCAAGTTTACTAATGGAGGAGATAGTTCGACAGTGGCCTCAGCACGCAGGCAGATGGGTGGAAAGGCCTTCGCGGTGGCTCATGTAAAAAGTCGTTTTCACGTTCAGAAGAGACAATGGGCTCTTATGGGCAATGCTTTTCTTATGGGAAATACGAGCGCGCTGTTGTGAAATTTCTGGATTTACAAATTTAGCTTAAGTAAAATCGGTTCCTGCAGTTTTGCAGGAAATTTTGTAGAGAATACGATGGTGAACACAAAAAACTGGTAACTTGCTTACATAATTTTAGATAAATTAAAAACGCAAATTTTCTGTGAAAACACAATTTTTACATTGTTTTCATTCCTAACGTTGAAACATGCCGTAAAATTGAAGCATTCATTATTAAAAAATTTGACACTGTATTTTAATTGTCATAGGTGACGGTGGTACTCAGAATTTATCAATACTTTAAAGCATATTTGCATTAAAAAATATTCAAATAAAGTATGTGGAGAATTTTTATATTCGTGCAGTAGAAAATGTCGTCGCTGGCCATTTTTTGTTCTGTAATTCCAAGTAAAAACTTCCAGCGACAAAGTTGTAGAGAAAATAATGAAATTATTTTTTATAACCACTCAAAGGTTCCCAGAAATATTTCTTCCATGCATTTGGAGTTTCTTTTTTCTCCGAACCGCGCGCGAAGTAAGGAGACGTTGTCTGGCCATCTTGAGCTGACCCACCGCAGCATTCCGGCTAATCACCACCAAGTTTTCGAGTTATTTTATTTCCATTCAGTAAAAATATGAACTTCATGCAGTTTGTTATAATAGAATTGAAATTACTTAAGTTTAATAATTGACAATTATTTTCAATGCTGCTGTTGTGAGCAACATTAGTGCTGTCGCAAATACACGTCGTTTTTGTTTACATTACTGTCGACATTAATACTGAAATGAAGATCACCTTTCAGTTTCCAACGTACACACCATATTAACCTTCGAAAGGCTTTCCAACACGTGACAAAATATGGGGCTTCAAGATAGAAATATATGACATGCCTTGCTCGAGTCATTCACGTCTTATCAGTTCACGTGGGCCATAACTCATTTGTTTGTTTGGGTTGCAACTTGAATCTAACCCACGTGCCAGGTTCCCCTTACTTGAGTGAGAGATCTGCTTCGGTCCGTTTAGACTTTTTCCCTCTCCCGAAAAAGTGTTCAGTTGTGCGAGCGCTCAGTGATTTTTACTTTTTAAAGTGATTTCTGAAGTGTCATATTCGTGCATTACACTCGCGCGCGTAGTGATCGCAATGGATCATAGTAAAAAGGGTAACTGTAACGTTCACAGTATAATATTAATATTAATAATTACATATAATTATCATTATATATACAAAATACGTAACACCTTCATTGTGAAGGAAGGTCATCATTTCCCGGCGACATGAGCTGGCGCTGTATTGGCAACACTGTGCGGTTTCTCCATAAGCGCCGTTGTGTCTTCTGAACGTGAAAACGACTTTAGGGCTCGGAAGTTGAAGACCTATAAATTGCCAAAAAAAGACCTATAAAAGGACTTAAAAAACGGAAAAAACGACGTATAAATGTGATCCAAATTAATTAATAACTTCAGTTTTAATTACATATTTAATTAATAAAAAATACAAAATTCGGGTGGTATGGAACACACAGTGCGAAAAAAAAAACAGAAAGCTTCAAAACAAGAGAAAGTTGCCACTTCCAGACAAGTTACGGTTAAAGGACCTTGTACCACCGTACTTGCTTCAGTCGTTCAAAAATGTTTTTCTCTCGTTTCAGGGATGGTTCAAATATATATATATATATATATATATATTTCTTTACTACAGAAAGGATGTTTAAGAGACGATGAACTCATGATGATTCGAATTGAGAATGGTTTGCGTAAACGTAGTAAAAACGTAGTCGAAAGAAGGTGGAGTTGAAAAAAGAAGCCATTAAGACCTAAAAGAAGGACAAATAAGCCAAAAAAAAACGCCGAAAAAGGCAAAAAAGTACAAATAAAACCCACCCTTTTCTGGCCTCCAATGACCCAAAATGAACATATATTATGTTGGGCCTCGTCTTCGGACACTAGGAAAGAAAAGGATTTTTCCTCAACTTCCGAGCCCTACTCATGCACTGCACGTGAACCCCAAAGACTTATTCAAAGTTGGAAATATATGTAGATCATCAATAGGCCTGTGCTAAAATGCAGAAAACTTGTGCAACCCTACATGCAGAAATTAACTAGATAGGAAACAAAAACGAATAAAGGATTTTTATTTCACTCCCCCTTGTATTAAGATATACGAAGCAATTAAGACAATGTGAAATTGTAGAAGAAAGTGTATGGATCCAATTGCACTGTAGTGAAATGAATGAGAAAGTTCTTAGTGTTTCCTTAGTTTTCTAATATGTCGTCTATGTCCGGTGCAGGTTCTTTTACAACCTGTATTTTTTACATTTCTGAAGGGCTTTTTACACCCCCCCCTTTTTGAAGCTCCCAGGTAAGGATTTTATGTAACGTGATTTCCCCCGTATGCACTGAAGAGTCCAAAATGGCCATATGTGCGGACGCACACAAAAATTTTAATTCGTCATCGTTACAATGGAATCAGCCATGAATGTGCCTGGAAGGGACTGTAGTACGAGAGAGAGCGAGACAGATAGACATATGTCAGCTGTGCACATCGCGCTACGATGTTCCGGGTTGGAATCCTGGCCTTGGCATGGATGTTTGTGAATGTCCATTCATCAATTTCATCATATCATCGCTCATCCCCATTTTCGCAAATTAGCCAAAAGTGGCACAAGAAGCGAAGTAAAATAAAGCAAATCAATCAATATATCAGGTGTATAATAAAAATAGAAGCGAGAGGTAGAATTTTGTTTACGTAGAAATTTCAGCGGAAGATGCGCGTTCGATCAGGGATCGAACCAGTGGCTCTGGCATACCATGTCATTGCTCCACCAACTGAGCTACCGAGCCAGCCCTGGCTTTGCATAGCTTGTCGCTTTCCCCTGCTTTTCGTATGTCCCCTGCTTTACCTGTGTGGAACTCTCCCTGCCTGCGATTTTGCCAACGGGATTTCTTACATTTGAAATACTGATAATGTTGGGGATCATTAGTTTCCGTAATTTATGAACATGTTTAAAGTCTCTGAATAATAATAGAAATAGATATTTCACCATTATAGATTTCCACATGTAACTTTGCATGCATAAGTTCTTGTCAGCAAGTTAGATGTTTTGTGTATGCACTCTGTATCACCCGGCACATATCAGTGTGATAATCCAATTCAGTCTAAACACATAGGAGTCATTGTTTGACAACACTTTGTAGCAGCTGAGATATCCTTCGCATTTGCAGGAAGCAAAGAACGAAATTCTTTGACGCATCCTCGTAAGAATAGTACAGGTCATTAGATCAGGCCATGTGGGTGGCCAGCGTTTCACTTGTCTTTCACGGTCATTTCCAGCACACTTTCACGGTCATTTCCAGCACACAATGCCGACTTCTCCACAGGTAAACTGCTGAAGTAAGATAACAGCCAGTGCTGACGTCACAATAAACCGAAGTGTTGCCATATCCATGATTCAGGGTACTAAATTCTGTCCCGGGAACGTGAAGAGAACGAAAACAAGTCCTCTGCGGAAGTAGTGACTGGAGAGGACTTGAATGATGAACGCGCGAGAGGAAGAGGGGTTGCATGGAGGGTCTGCAGCACTGCTTTGCTCCTCCCACTCGCTTTCTTCCCTTCTCTGTCATTATGCGAGGCCACAGATTCACGAGACAAGGTGTTCAGTACACACTGTGTCTGTATGTTTAACGGTTCTGGTTTTTAAAAATGATATGAATGTTTTTAAAAATATGTATTTCCCATGTAACAGCCCTGTATATCAACACTTTTTTCCTAAAGGTTTTCTTGCATTCGTATGAAGTTTTTAAACTCCGAGCGTTAATACTCCTTTGCCAGAGCCAACGTGTGTGGTGCCTCAGTGTGCTGAAAATATGACGAATGTTGACGGTTTTATCTCCCGACTTCCGTCACGTGAAGCTCGATGCTGTTGACACGGTCCCACAGTTAAACGCTGATGGAGCTCTTCATCTTCTCAGAATGAACGAGGTCCGTGCCACGTGAAGGAATGTGGCGGCTGCTACACGAGGCCTTGAAGAGTCGAATGAAAACGACAGACGAGTGGCGTATTTTCGATTTCGTCTCGGGAACTAAGATTTTCGATCTTATTTTAGCTAGGTAAGTTATTGTCTGTTCTTCTAGCACTTCTTCACTATTGCATCACACTTGTGAATTGGAATTTTAAAAAGTATGATATTTTTTTTGTTGAGATGTTTCGAGCCGTGATCGACGCTCTCCCCTCTTTAACATATGCTGGACTACATCGGTGGTCTATCGCGCTGAGTGACTGACTACGGCCTCATCACCGATGGCTCCAGTTTCGAGTCCCGGCCTGGGTATGGTGTTCCTTTGTGAATTGATTGGCATTCGGAAAATAATCTTGGGTGCATAAGCAAGCATTGATTTTGAGTGGATAAGAATCTCTGATCCTCGATGGATAAGAATTCCTAACCCTGGATAGATATGAATCTCTTATTCTGGATGGATAAGAATCTCTCATCCTGGATGGATAAGAATCCCTGATCCTAAATGGATAAGAATCCCAAATCCTGGATGGATAAGAATCCCTAATCCTAAATGGATAAGAATCCCTAATCCTGGATGGATAAGAATCCCTAATCCTGGATGGATAAGAATCCCTAATGCTGGATGCATAAGAATCCCTAATCCTGGATGGATAACAATCTCTCATACTGGATGGATAAAAATATCTCATCCTGGACGGATAAGAATTTCTGATCCTGCACGGATAAGAATATCTCATCCTGAATTGATAAGAATCTCTCTTCCTGAATTGATAAGAAAATCTCATCCTGATTGCGTAAGAATATCTCATCCTGGGTAGATAACAGTCTCTAATCCTCGATGGATAAGAATCCCTAATGCTGAATGGATAAGAATCTCTGATCCTGAGTGAATAGAAATTTCTGATCTTAGTCGTAGATGGATAAGAATCCGTGATCATGGATAGATACGAAACCCTCAATCTGGTTACATAAGAATCCCTATTGCTGGATACTATATCCGAATCCTTTATTAGACCCACCCGCCCTTATTTTTTGAGTACCCTTTCGCCAGTTTCAGATACTCCCCCATTTTATCCTCATCGTGGTGATTAGCCCAAGAGCCAGAAAAGACAACCAAAAAAGGATTGAGCGAGCGCACACACAAACCCACACTACCCTCTCCATACACATGGGTCTGTATACATCGTTACCGAGTTCATTGCAATAATATACTTCGTAAACAAAGTAAATAACCACATTACAAAGTGACAGGATAGTGAAAAAGTAGGAGAGCAAGGCATGCGAAGGTCGCCTCTTAGCCTTTGCATCTTACTGGAGCTCCGTAGCACAGCCCTGCACGTGGAGAAAATTTCATAAGGTGCGTGATATACGAGGGACGACGCTGAAGACAGCCCCCGGGGAACTCCCTCAAGAATTATTCCCTCGCAACGCCAGGGAGGAAGGTTAATTCATTTATTCCCGACCAGCTGTGCGTCTGGAGAAAACTTCACCTCGGTGCCGAGTCCTTGTTTTCCTTATTTAATTACGTCTTGGAGGGAGATTGTAGGGGGCGTCCATTGCTTCAGTGAAAAATGGAGCTTTTAATGCGATCGGAAAGATTAGGATGCACAGTACCCGTGCATTGGGTGACGCATTGGCATAAAGGGCAATAAAATCTACATATTGATCCCTGCCTCAAGGTGGCGCTCGTTAGGTCAGGATTGAGATAGTGCAAGAAAGAATTTCGTTGCCAGGAGGCTATGATAGCCTTTATGGGTCATGCGGCGGACCCAGTGTTGCCAGGCTTGATTTGATTGGAAAAATTCCCTTCGTCAAGAAAAATTTCCCACACATGACACGCACCTTCTGCCTTCTGGGGCCTCTGATTGGTCCGTAAATCACCAGTAGCCGGACTTCTCGGAATGTCATCTATGGTAACGTAGGACCAACCCCCTGCGTGGTATTTTATGTAAGTCTTGGAATGAGAAATTATTAGTACTTTTTAAAAGTTTTTATTCAAACTTCAACGGTATTCAGAAACATTTTCTAAACAGATTTTCAGCCAGGCGGAAGCTTTGGGCTCCGGCTACGGGACGCGCGCAGGTTCGAGTCTCCTGAGGAGAGGGTAACAACAACTTCTGAGATTTCGGCCAGTGTATGGGACCGGTTGTCACCCACCATCGTGAGCTACGAATGAGTAGCATAACCCGGTCATAGAAAATCTACAACAATGGCTGAGGGTTCGTCGTACTGACCACACGTCACTTCGTAACTTGTTGGGAGTGCAGCCTGTAGTCGGCAGGTAGGCACTGGAACTCACGGGCTGTTGTGCTACGGGTTATTTATATTATTATAACCCTAGTCTTTTGGCAATGCTGAGGACTCAACCTTCGCAACCGATTCGAAGTGCCCGCCTTGGTTTGCACCAAATCCGCCCCAGGCTAAAGCAATTTCAGTTGGTCCCCTAATTACCAGCCTTGTGACAACACCCGAGATTACAGAAAACGCTCTGTAATACATTGACAAACCTTCACAACTGCATTTCTCGTGAAATTCTAGCCTAATTTGATGTACCTCACCACCACCTTCCAATTTAAAATTTTCAATTTGTATTAAATATGGCAGCGAACTATATGCTGTACCTCCGCTTGACACACAAAAGTATGGTTCTCCCTAAGCCTAACTTGTTTCTATCATGACCAAGATGTCCAGCATCCGGAGGCCGGGCCTCGTGAGGTCCGCAGGAACGTGAGGAACGCCTTGCGAGGTTGACGCCGTGTGAGGTCGAAGCTGAGATGGAATTCGGAGGCTGAGGTTGCGTGAGGCCGACCTTGAGCTCGGAAGCCGAGGTCAAATGGACATCTCTTCATGACCAACTGCACTCCTTTACATTTTATATGGTGTTAAGGTACTTTTGACTCACCCTGTATATTATTATTTGAAAATGAGAACTGAACATAATGAGAGAATGAATTACGGCTTATTAGTTATAGTTATTCTAGTGCTGACTCCCCATGGCGTAGTGGTAGCGCTTCGCATTGTAATAAGGAGTCCCGAGTTCGGGTCCCAATTTAAGCTGTAGATCCAGTCGCGATTAGTCGATCTGAGCATCAAGTTGACTCAAAAGAAACTTCTCCTTTGACGAGCAGGATGACTTTCACAGTACAAAAACAAAACCGTAAAGTTAGCAACACTGTGTCAACAAGGATGGCAACGACTTCATCGCCAGGAGTGAAAGTATGGGAAGAGAATTGCTGCATTGATTGAATTGGTTTAGTGTACTCTTTCTTTTGCCTCTTATGGCTAATCGCGAAGATGAGTATGACTGATGATATGATGAAATTGATAAAAGGACATTCACAAAGAACGGCCAGGCAGGGAATCGAACCCGGGACCCCTATCGTCGTAGTGCGCTGTGCTAACCACTTCGCCGCGGAGATCGGCGGGAATGTCTGTAGTTCGCATATTTTCTACACCTCGATGTTAACAATAACAACGCAACTCACAATTCCCATTTTCGGGAGAGATTTCCCGCCACCGATGAACACTGCGCCTTTGTGTCTCGGAAGGGTGTTTACAGGGTGAAGCACCCCTGCCTGAGTCAGCCGCGATGACGAAGCAACGCTGATGAATTCCTTGGTCCCAGCCGGTGCGACGGGTGCAGATATGTGGAAGGCCGTTAAAAATCTACCCCCACCACTCACCCTGTCATCCCTTCTTGCCGATTGCGAGGCCTAGGAATTCCCTTCTAAAAGATTGTATCCACAATCCAGCCCCCTTTGGCACCGTTCTTCCCTCCAATCTGCGACCTCCCCTCATAAGGCTTGAATTCATTTTCTCAAGACCCACCACGGGCCAGTTCGGATCGTCATCTGCTCGGTTTGGCGTGCAACGTTTCAGTCTGTTGAGTGTTTGGTTGGCTGATTAGTTTCTGTTTGTGTTTGTGTTGTGGATTAGCGTCGGGGTGTGCAATGGATCTGGGCCTACAGTATCACGTTTACACGTACTATCTGCCCGTGAAGACCGCAAGGTATGATAAGGGTTTGTGCATTGGTAGTTGGACGTAGCCAGGGTAGTCTCGTTTCTTGCTGTAAGTAAGTTCAGTAGAATTCGGTTCCCAGATTCATATTGGAGATTGTAGTAGTATCTCTCAGACTAAACGTCAGAAGGATTGGTAAAGGTTTACTAAATTTTGCTCGTTACGAAACCACAGGAGAGGTAGATTTGCGTGGTAGTGTCGGGCGGAAGCTAGCATTTTTACCTAGACACTTCTAGAAGCAGGCACATATCTAGAAATATATTTCTGCAAGGGTCTGAAGCTGAACCAAGTGTCTCATAAGTAATAATAATAATAGTAATAATACATTAGTACAATTTATGCCTATTCATAATAATAATTATTAAAATTGCCGAATTAATTAATATTGTTATTCTTACATTCATAGGTCAAAATGCGGTATAAAGATAGCGTTCGGATAGTTAAAATCGTTAAAAAAATTTATAAAAAGAATTGTTCTGGCAGGAAATTAACGTAGGAAGATAAAATAAAATATTAAATAACGAAAAAAGAAATGTATACCTAGTTCATTCAAAGTTAAATTCCTGATTAATATTTTATGCATATTATTATAAGCAATAATGTGCATATTTCTCCTTAGGTACTGTCAATTGAAAGCCGTATCATCCCAATCTAATCCTTGCCAACCCGTAAGTTAGGAGGAAATGAATAATCCTCGATTATATAACAGATGCTAAGAAGTATATTTTGATTATTCAATTTTAGTACTAGGTAAGTCTTTCTTGGAGATCCGAACCCCTTGACCCCCCTCAAACTACGTCCTTGTCTAGAAGTGTTGCGTTTTTAAGTTTAACAGAAATGTTGAAGAATAATATGCCGGACCAAAAAAAAAACACCGAAACGATGTTTTAAATAGAGAAAACATTAAGTTAAATGCACTGCTATCTAAACACATCTGTTGATGTATTTTTCATAGCCTTTATGTAGCTTAATAATCGTGACAAGAAATACTTACTCAGTGATATATGGGAAGCTCTTTATCAGCATTCGAGTTCATTTCTACAGAATTGAAATGAATGTGCACCTTCATTCAACTAAACTAAACGCCCTTGCACATTTAGGCTCCCTTCACATTTGGATGCGTTCATTGCTTTTGAAGTGCTTGCACAGAAACTACTAGCGCCGCCAAGCGGACGGTGTGAAGAAGTCAATCCTGGGTCATTGGCGCACAACTCTGAAAACGAGCACCTAATAAGTGACGATAATGAAAACTAATTAGATCTTGCGGAGAAAATGACGTCCTCAGGTGGTCACTCTGCCACTACAGCGTGGCCGAACAATCAATATCAATTTACATGTGAATATCTCACGGGCCGTAATAGACGGATAGAACTATCGTGGCACGTAGTGGGATCCATGAGTATTACCGTGCAAATTGTCCATGACTATTTTCATTGATTTTTCTCTTACATCCTATGTGTTTTTAAGCCATGGATTTTTATGTATGCTGGTGCAGAAGTTGTCAACAGCTTGTTTTGAGTTTTCTATTAATTCTTGAAGTTCTTATTGGGTCAAATAAAGTGCACGAACATGGTGATGGATAATTTGCACGGATCCCACTGTACGTATGAATGCCCTTTAAAAATACCCTAAGGTCAATAGAATGTCAAAATCGGGGCCGTATCTGGCTGTAGATTATCAAGGACTATCAATTGTTGTCATGGAGAAAGAGTGACAAAGATTTCGCTTGCCCTTCCCCTCTGCCTGTCTCTCTCTCTCTGTCCTTGTCCTCTATTTCTATTTTACCTCTATTTCTTTCCCTCTTTCTTTCTCAATTTTCTGTCAACTTTATTCATTTTCCTGTTCTCTTTCATTCTTACTCCCTCGTACATTACCTCTAAATATTTGCTTCCTATTTATTTATCAATTGCGGTAACTCTCTCTTGTGCACTCTCGTATATGGTATAAAACCTATGTCATATTTATTACGTTTGCACACCTTGTGTCGTATAAGAAATGCACCTCTTTGCGTACATCGCGTAGTTACTTCTGATCTTCTTTATTGCTTCGGCTTTTGTTATTTCCAGAATTCCATTACTCTCTACTAGTAATGATATCGAGACGATATTTGGCAGAGTGTCGGTCTCGTCTCTATTTGTAAATGCCTGTCTCGTTCTCCTCTCAATTTATAAACTTCTGTCTTGGTCTCATCTCGAAATTTATTATTGTTAACATACACAACGATAGAAATTGAACTTTTCTTAATAGCGCTTGTCTGTTTGAGCACTCGTTTTGACATTACGGGTATCACTCATCGCACCAAAGTCGAACACCTTCTTGGTCAAGCGTCGAATTTCATGTTCTGACGTAAGGCAGGATGTTTTCGTGGTTAGGTTAAGCTTGTTAGGTTTAAATATCTTAGCATAAATACAGTACATTTAGCCTAACAACGAAAGCATTTAGCCTGACGTCAATAGATGAAATACGCCACTTGACCAAGAAGGTGTTTGAGTTTGGTGCGATAAGTGAGACCCTCGACATTACGAACCCTTGGAAAATGATTTATCCTCAACTTATGGAACCACGCTGCACATATTCACAGTTGCCACCTATGAATTGATTTTTTTATCACTATAAACAAAATATATCAGATAGGCGTATATGTAAATAACGCAGGTAGATACCAGCTTGATATGCTTGATGTAGCAGTAAAGTCAACCGGGTTTAAATTATTTTTTAAACATATGAACTCTCAAACACTTAGCCTTGATCTCGTCTCTACAGGCCATTCGGTTTAGCTTGAGCTCTGACCTTCAGCTGCGCAGAAGCCTGCCGTCGGCGCGACGATGCGAGAGTTCCACTGAGATCAGAGTTGCCAACCATCTTAACAATTACCTACATCCATAATCTGACTTCAGAGCTTATTGCTTAGGGATGTTCGGTACTTGCATTTAGTTTATTTTTTTAAAGTGACAGTTTGAGAAGGGGATAATTCAAGGAAAAGAATGACAGAGGATTATTTTTGCCAGTGAAACCCCCATTTATTAAGCCCCCTCGGCGAAAGAGGCATCCTCCCTCCCCCTCTTCTTCTCCAGGAAGGGAGGGGGGGCAATTCCTGTTATCACTAGTAAGGTGATTGTTGACCTGCGTTGCAGGGTGTTTTCATTCAACGGAAGCTGGGGTGAAAACTGGAAAAAATCTTGGAGAATGCAAAGTGATTCACAGCCAGAGTAGAGAAATTATCTCAACGTGCATACGTTTATGAAGAAAGAAGCTGACAGTGATCTTGCGTTGAATGTTAAACAAATGCAAAAGCATGTTTCCGCTGCTATTGACGTGTCATTAACTACTTCGAAATGCATCTAAAACGAAAATGATCGCAACAAAGTAACTGGGAAGACATTAGTAACGCCTAGCAAACCACGCAGAAGAAATAAATTTAATGTGATGTGGACGAATTTGACAAGTGTGTTATTCGTAGAACAATTGACGACTTTTATGATGATGAAGGACAGAGTCCTACTTTAGATTCGTAAGTATTTTTTGTTCTTTTTTTTTTTAATGAGACAACAGCATAAAGCCTTCAGTTTCATGTCTAGTAGAATTGTAAATTCCGCGAATTGCAACACTGCTCCTATGAGTCACGTGACATCCTCTGCAGACGACAAACCTTTCCGGCTTTGCGCATGCCAGAGCTTAGCTAAACCGACCGAATGCGCTGTACTTTACAAAATCGATTCTCGTTCTCGAATTCGTCTCCACAAGTCTCGAAGGTTCTCGTGTCGGTATCACATGTACTCTGTACGCCAGGCTTTACCATGTACCTTGTGGGCCTCCCTGGTGGCGTAGTGGTAACGTCGTCGCCTTGTAATCACGGGATCCCAGGTTTGATACCTGGTTGAGGCACATATTGGTTCGGCTAGCCCCCATTGTGCATAAAGTGTACTTAACAACGCAACGTGTTCCTTGTAATACTGAAACCACTGTAATGTATACGCCCGGCCATTTTCAATGCACTTGTATCGTGCTCTGGGTCATTGGGTTTTACCACACAGAAAAAGGTGCAATTTTTTCTTTCGTTCCTTGAGGGTTAACTATTCACGTCTTCAAATTAAAGTGTTGACGTCGTCTCTCCTCTTCGACGTAAATCATTAATAATGAGAGCGTTATGGTGAATATCTCACTGCAGTGGTGCAAGCGCTGGCTTTTTTTCTTTCGTATTCGTCTTCGCTTTGCATAAATATCGTGTACGGTAAGCTTTAATTGGACCGTATCCTCCTTGCGATGCATTAATATGCATTGGTCTCATGAGACAATTTGCATACTGGGCAGAAAACGTGATCGTCCTCTTTATCCCTCTACCTCTTTCTTTTCTCGCACTCTTTCTCAGTCTCTCTCTCTCTCTCTCTCTCTCTCTCTTTCAATAAAACTGTCCAGTATCTCTCCTTTGTCCTTCTCTCACTCATCACATCTCTGTTTTCTCTTTCTCTCACATCGCGCTACGACGCTAGGAGTCCCGGGTTCATCAATTTCATCATGTCATCACTCATCTCCGTCTTCGCAAATTAGCCAAAAGTGACACAAAAAGCGAAGTAAAATAAAGCAAATCAAAGTTTTTAAAAAAATATTTCTCTCTCGTTATTTGATGCTGTCTCACTATCTTTCTCACTTTCGTTATTTTATTGGTCTCTTTTCCATATATGTATATTAGAGTGTTTCATTTTGTAAGGCAAAAAATAAAATGTAAAATTTTTGCAGACTTTGCTCAGTCTCAGTGATGTAAAAGATATATATGCCAAATTTCAAGAAGATTGGATAATATTTAGAGGTTGCACACTTTGATCAGTTTTGTAAAAGTAGGCAAAAAATACGATTTTTCGATGTTAATTACTTTTATTGGGAAAACTAGAAATCACAAACTTAAAATAATATTAAAACTAGACACTAAGATTAATAGGTAGTATGATAGGCAAAACATGTGTTATATTAATCAACTTTGAACGCTTGGTGACGACTTTTCTGTGATGCTCGACTGCCCTCAACAAGAATTGTTTTTCTTGTTCGTCCCTGACCGATTCGTTAAACATTTTTAATCAGAGCAATTCCTCTTTCTGCGGTATCATTGGCCACCTTAAGAGCTTTCACATGGCTTCTTAGAGAATCACTGCAGTGTTCTGTCACGTCGTGGATCCCAAACAATTCAAAGAACTTCTTTGCTTTATTAGTAACGAAATGGCTCAGGTCTTTTCCTTCAAAAATTAGGTTTTTACCCTCTAATTGTTTCATTTCCTTTTTCTTTGCAGGTTTGGTTTCTAAATTTTTAGTCATATTTTCCTTATCAGCCTGAGTAATACGTTCGTCCAAAAAAGCCAATCCTACGTTTGTTTCTGACGGATATCAAAGGTGTCTCTTAGCAACTGTGAGAGCACTTTTTTTCACGTCTGCATCTGGGTAAGTGCTCAGAAGCTGTAGCATATCCAAATCATTCTTTGGAGCCCATCGACTTACAATTGCCTCGTGCCAAAAGCGAACATATATGAGGGTGACAAAATGTGTAACCCGTTTCGTTCCTTTCAATTCTCGTTGAGGAATATTCAACTATTTAGTGAAGAGGACAATTTTAAGTGCATATATTGCCTTTGCCATCAACCTTGCTTGATGCAAAGCCCCTGGGATCCTGAAACTGAAGTCGTTTTCAGACCAACCTCCTAGGTACAGGAGTGAGAGTTGTAATAACTCTTTGTATCTTCTCTTGGATGACTTCCGTCTTTTAGGACATTTTGGATGTAGTTAACCATTTTCACTCGTTGTTCTTCTAGAAAGCCTTGAACGGTACTTTCTTCATCCAGCATTGTCGTATATGACTTCTTATCAAGTGAAGCCCATAGACTTTGGAACTTCCGAAAAATCTGGATGTCAGGACCACTTGATGGTACGCCACAACACTCCTCAAACACTCCTTTCAATATTAGGTCATGGGTGTGATGACGGCAAGCCAACCACAACAATGTTCGTCCGAATTCCCTTTCAATTCTGGTACATGCCCCTTGGATCAGTCCTGTATGAGATGCTGTAGTATCAAAACATATACCTATGATATTGTCACGTAGCCCAAATCGGTCCACTTCCCGAATAACTACTTCAGCCATCTGCTCACCAGTGCTTTTCAGGGCAACAGGTATGCCAAGAAAATGCTCAAAATCTTTGCCAGTCACTAGAACTGCAACTCTATCTTCCGAAGTTTTGCCACTCCCATGGGCAACTGAGGGCAACAGTTTACTATCCCAATGCAAGACCAAATGAGGAGGATTTTCAAAGAGTCACTCTTCGATTTTCTTTGCCACTTTACTTCTATTGGATCGCCCGAGCTCGGTAAACGGTAGCTGGAGATACGGAAATTTTTGAAACATCGTGGCCAAGGCTCTTTGCAGTTGCTATAAATGAAGTACTTGCTTGTCGAATAGAGAGCTGTTCTCGATCCCAAGTAGACGTGAGTGTCTGATCAGTCTAGGTTTTAATCTAGGACTTGAACGTAATTTTTTCGTTGCTGGAGGCGAAAACTCGGCCTCGTCACTAGGTGCTGATGATGATGGAGCTGAGTCTTCCAGTATAACTATCTTATTGATGTCAGCGATAGCTTTGTAATGTTTATTCTTATATGAATCATTTTTGTCTTCTTTTGTACACTTAGTTCTTATTTTCGAGGCAAAAACCTTGTCTACTCCACTCATTGACGAACTCATACGATCTTCTCTTTGTGACCTAAGAAATTCTTAATCTTCTTGTGATACGCTATTCATGTCCATCACATTTTGCCGGGAAATGTCAAATATCTCGACGAGATCACCTTTCCAAATCTGCCGTTTCACATTTGCTTATCCGTGTTTCTCGATTTCTCTTTACCCAGAATTTGGTATTCTTTGTACAGCTTCTGTATACCAGCATGGATATTCTCCTCCGTCTTAACAGGGATATTTGCTTTCCTCCACACTTCCTGTAGTTTAGTACTGGTAGATTTAGCAGCATCCGAAAGTGTTTCTTTCATTTCCTTGTGATGGTAAATAAAAACTAAAAGTACTTGTTCCTTTGAAGGGAGCCGAGCTCCTAAAAACTCACCACTAGGCACCTTTTCTAGCAGTCAAATTCCTCTTTCAGTTCCCATTTTAAAGTTCAATTACCTGCACAAGATGAGAGAAATACATGAGAAGCCCATTAGTACAAAGCACTTCAATATTAGAAATTTCACTAGTTTGAGATAAAAGTGATCAATGTGTGCAACCCCTAAATATTATCCAATCTTCTTGAAATTTGGCATATATATCTTTTACATCACTGAGACTCGGGGCGTAAGCAAAGTCATATGAATATCACATCTTTGGAAAAATGAAACACCCTAATATATATATATATATATATATATATATACAGGGTGTTTCTAAAGGTCGTTTACAACAACGCTTGGGAGGTGATTCCTCACACGAAAACAAGCAAAAAGTCTAAGTTCCATTTTTACGACTGAGGCTTCGTTTCCGAGATAGGAGCCTTGCAAAAGGTGACAAAGTGATCGTCACACCTAACTGGGACGAATACTATCACATATAGAGAGGCGGTTCCAAGGGAATCATAAAGGAATCGTATGTGCTCAGTCCGGAAGTCACTATGAAAAGTTCACTGCACGCATGCGCAATGGAGTCCTCAAAGGAATTGGGGATTTCCAGCAAGAACAATGCATGGAAAAGGTATGTAACGCAGCAAGAAGGACCGTGACAATGAGAAATGCGTTAAAGACAACACATCCCGACCTCAAACATCAAAACATGAGCACCGAACACAAAATCCGAAAAGTTGAGCACGGTTGCATACCCCAGTTACACGCGAGGAATGAACGAATCATGTCATGTGTCATACGAGAGACACATTACTCCACCAGGAGGAGGGAAAGAAAAACACAATATCAGATGATTGCGACAACGCGTATTTTTACACGCGATAACTACGTAATATCCCCCCCAACACACACACACAACAAACAACAAATTCTACAATGTCTTATGCACAGACAGTGCGTGTCACTGTACACCAACTGAAGATGTCACTTTCACCACACAAAAGGGGTGGGGAGCAATACCAAAAGTGTTCACACGCGATCATTGTGACGTAAAAGAGACCAGTCTTGGAAGCGCTGCACAGGCAAGTCTGGCTCTCGTAGTCTACGTTTGACCTTCATGACTGCTGTTCCCGCGAGAGGAGCTCGAAGGGTTGGTTCTCTCCGGCAGTCGTTCCAGTCGTGTTGCAGGTGCTGGGATATGATCAGCAGTTCGCTCTAGGTTGTCATACGCATTGAAGAGTACTAGTATGTTGTATTGAAAGAAGTTGACGTGGTGGAGTGGGCAAGTCAAGTATCGCAACAATTGGTCTGTGGTGTTCGTACGGTGATACGGCCAATTTGTGCAGTGTGCCAGTGTTAAACAAAAACAATACTTTGCAGTTCCAGCTCCCTATTACACAGATGGCTGCGTATACGACCCAGCAGCTAGCAGACATGCATCTCATGTATGGGGAGGCACGTGGTAATAGCCGCGAGGCAAGGCGTCTTTATGGAGAACGCTTTCCACATAGACGTTTACCGTCTCACACCTTCTTTCAGGTAGTGGACAGTCGACTGCGTGAAACAGGGTCAGTGTTACCACCGTGCAAGAAGTTGGAAGACCCCGAAGTGTACGCACACATCAGTTTATAGAAGATGTGTTAACAGCGGTCGCAGAACATCCTGGCACCAGCACGCGAGTGCTCGCTCGGGCACGAAACACGTCTCATGTGAATGTTTGGCGAGTGTTGTCAGAGGAAGGAATGCACCCTTTTAAACTGCAGAAAGTACAGGAACTGTTACCTCGTGACTTTCGCCCTCGTATGGAATTTTTCCAATGGATGTTGCATCAGCTGGACACAAACCCTCACTTCGGGGCAAACGTATTGTGGACAGATGAAGCCATTTTCACCAGGATGGATGTCTTCAATAATAGAAACAGTCATGTATGGGACTTTGACAACCCACATGCACTTTTTGTGGCCCATCACCAGCACAGGTTTTCAGTGAATGGGTGGTGCGGGATAGTACATGATCATTTAATTGGACCATACATTCTCCCTGTTTGCCTGAATGGTCGCACGTATCATGCATTTCTTAGTGAGGTTCTGCCTGAACTGTTGGAGACCGTACCTTTGGCACTGCGGCAAGAAATGTGGTACCAACACGATGGTGCACCAGCTCATTTCGATTGTAATGTACGACATTTCCTGCATGACGTGTTTCGCAATAGGTTCATTGGTAGGGATGAGCCTGTGCCTTGGCCACCGGGGTCGCCAGATCTCAACCCTCTCGATTTTTTCTTCTGGGGAGAAATGAAAACCCTCGTATACGACACACCTGTCACATCAGCTGAGGACCTCGTTGCTCGCATCAACGTCGCCGCCGCGACGGTAGCAGATACACCTGGCTTGTTTGCTCGTACTCGACAATCCTTGATTCGTCGCTGTCATCTTTGCGTAGAAGTAAACGGCAGACATTTTGAAAACCGTCTGTGATTATTGCCCTCGGCAAATCTCAGTGAGAACACTCTTGGTATTGCTCCCCACCCCCTTTGTGTGGTGAAAGTGACATCTTCAGTTGGTGTACAGTGACACGGACTGTCTGTGTGTAAGATATTGTAGCATTTGTTGTTTGTTGTGTGTGTGTGGGGGGGGGGGATATTACGTAGTTGGCGCGTGTAAAAATACGCGTTGTCGCAATCATCTGATATTGTGTTTTTCTTTCCCTCCTCCTGGTGGAGTAATGTGTCTCTCGTATGACACATGACATGATTCGTTCATTCCTCGCGTGTAACTGGGGTATGCAACCGTGCTCAACTTTTCGGATTTTGCGTTCGGTGCTCATGTTTTGATGTTTGAGGTCGGGATGTGTTGTCTTTAACGCATTTCTCATTGTCACGGTCCTTCTTGCTGCGTTACATACCCTTTCCATGTATTGTTCTTGCTGGAAATCCCCAATTCCTTTGAGGACTCAATTGCGCATGCGTGCAGTGAACTTTTCATAGTGACTTCCGGACTGAGCACATACGATTCCTTTATGATTCCCTTGGAACCGCCTCTCTATCTGTGATAGTATTCGTCCCAGTTAGGTGTGACGTTCACTTTGTCACCTTTTGCGAGGCTCCTATCTCGGAAACGAAGCCTCAGTCGTAAAAATGGAACTTAGACTTTTTGCTTGTTTTCGTGTGAGGAATCACCTCCCAAGCGTTGTAAACGACCTTTAGAAACACCCTGTATATATATTAATTTCCCTATTTTTGTTTCTCTCCTCTGATTTGTTCCTTTCTCTAGTTACGTCTCTCTCTCTCTCTCTCTCTCTCTCTCTGTCACTCCCCACACACACATTGTATCTTTCTCTCCCATTATTTGTCTCCTTCTGTCATTCTCCCACTTTCTCTTTCTCTCGTCTCATTATTTTTTTATCTCTCTCTCTCTCTCTCTGTTCATCTCATATTTGTTCCCCGTTCTCCCTCTCACTTTTTCTCTTATAATTTATCTTCTTCACTTTGGCTCTTTCTTATCATGAGTCTTTCTCTTACACACTTTTTCTAATTATTTGTGTCTCCCTCTCATTACTTACATTTCGCTCTCTCTCTCACACACACACACACACTTCATTTACCTCTTTCTCCCTCTCACTATATTTCTTTTCAATTCTCTCTTATCGTGTTATGTTGCAACAAGAACGATGTTCATATAACCCTTAGTTATACATTATGCTACGTCATTTGTAACGGGTACTAAGTTGCCACAATTTTATAAGAATTTATTGATCAGCTTTTGATGAGAAGGGGTAAACTGCTCTCTCCAATTAAGGGTAAATAAAAAAAGTATAAGGAAACCACTAAGTTTTATGAAGTAATATCTTAGGATAAAATACTATTTGTTTGTGCAAAGCTGTAAGAGTATCCTATATATCTCCTGAAATAATTTGAAAGAAGGTGAAGTGTGATCTAAAAAAAAGACGCCCGTTCTTTGCTTTCCCCTCAATGAAAGTACTGAAATAGTTCTTTTTGGTCCGCCTACTATAAATATAGCGAAATATTTTGAAAGCATGTACTGGTTGTTCTTTTCCTGAATTTTCTCAGTCAACCAACTTCTCTGGTTGAAGAGAAAGTCTGAGTAGAAACAAATTGTTTGGAACAGGACAATGTTCTCTTGAGAAAATTAAGGGAACGTTTTGTAAAATAATTCTTCTAACTGCTGTCATTTTTAAAATTTCTTTTACATATTTTCAGTGCATTTTTACTATTATCTCACATTTTTTCCTGTTTTTCTGCCTTTGTTTGCAAAATATATTGTGCTTCTACTTTTTATCAGTGTTATGGCTCTTGCTCTTGTTAAAAGTATGTGAAAGTTATCAACATTGGAATTCGACTCTAAGCACTCCTTGTTACAAAATGGAGAAAGAAATATCTCCCTATATAAGTGTTCTTTCGTGTCCTATATGTGGAAAAATTACGATGGCTTGTTGTCTAATATTTTCCTTGTACATTCCACTCCCAAGTTGTCTGCCAGGGAGCAACAATGCTTGGTCTTGCTTCTTCTACATTCACTGAAATATTTTCTTGTGATTTACTTCTGGCGAGAGGGGAGGGGCTTAGAAGAGAAGGAATGCGGGCCAGTGCTTTTCAGGGGTAATAAGGGGGTGGGGGTTAGACAGTAGAGAATTAATGCTGTAGTAATTGTCAAGAACGAATACAATTTTTCAGTGACCGCTTCGTAACATCGGAATGGTACGAGTCGTGTATCGTCTGACGAATGAGTCAGTCTTCAGTTCGGTCTGGTCTGTAGTTACAAATGGCTCTTGTTCTTTGTAATAGCTACGTCCTACAGTGCGTCCCCGATGTTTTAAAGGTTAATAACGAAATATAATAATTGATTGATTGATTGATTTAGTTTATTTTACTTCGCGTTTTGTGCCTCTTGGCTAATTTGCGAAGATGGGGATGAGTGATGAAATGATGAAATTGATGAATGGACATTCTCAAACAACCAAGCCCGACCGGGATTCGAACCCGGGACCCTTGGCGTCGCAGCGCGATGTGCTAACCACTCGGCCACAGGGTCGGGCGAAATATAATAACTATGAATGTCAGTACACTAATTGTATGAAATGTAGAAAGATGACAAATGGACGTTTGTGCTGAATATTAATTCATATTCACTTAGAAACGTCCCCCAGAGGATACAGTAACAATAGGAAATAAAAATCATAACCATGATTATTGTTTTTGCTGTTCTTGTTGTTGTTCCTACTAACTAACTCTCTCTCTAGGTTTATGGCTGCAGCAACACAAGCCTTCCATCTGTCCCTATCCATGGCAAGATCAATCCTGAAAATAAATCTTAGAATGAAATTTGAAGCCCCAATTTCGGACGCCTAGACACAACGTTACTTATTATACAGTTACTATTATTATTTGCGCTGTGACGTAGCTAGAACGTCGTTCGTTGTGTTTATTGTTCACCGAAGATTTCAAGTTAATGCTATCAATTTGTTTTCCTTAGGTCCATCTCAACGTTATCCCTCCATCTTCGTCTTGACCTTCCTACAGGTCTTAATATCAGGTTTCCCCAACAAGAATCCTGTAAACTCTTCTTTCTTCTCCCAACGATCGTGCTGCATTACCTGACCATCCAAATCTTCTTGATTTAATTAATTATTCTAGTAATATCTGGACACAATACAAGTTATGCAGTTCTAATATTACCTTGTTATTCCTGCTATTCAAGTTTTATGAATATCCTGATCTCCCCCCCCCCCCCCCACCGCTATGTTGCAAACATTTCTGGCAACGTCCATGTTTGATTGGTATGAGTGAGTGCAGAACACATTTTAAACATAGCGTATTGCTTAGAGCATGATTTCAGAAATCTCCGATATTTAAGTCTGGGTAAGTGCCCCTGTTTTTCCCCTCGGATCCAGGCTTTGATCTGTCCGAAAACTGAAAGCACAGGGTGGGGATGGGGTAGTGCCCCTCTGCTAGTCATTGCCAGCCACGTGACGCTTTCACCATCATCGTCATCGTCATCAAAGTCCTTGTGCGTCGACGGGGTTCGATCGTAACGCCTGCCGCAGCCGTAAACAACCGACTCAACGATCGCCTGCAGGAGGCTTATGGCTCGTAAAGCGCCTCTCCCCGCGCGCGAGTTTTTCTTTATGGCAGGATTCACGTGTCGCCTTAATTCCATCACAAGTGCGGATAATGCATCCTCTCGCGTACCAGCCTGCCACTTGGTGGGAGTTTATCGAAGCACTTCCGAGTCCCTCCGTGCGCGATCCAAGCAAGGAACTGGTAAATACTATTCTTTTTTCGTTCTGACTTGCGAGAAATGCTATTGGTTGTTCGAATGGAAAAGGTTTGTGCAGGTGCTGGAATCCTGAGCGTAGGGATATAGTGCATGTGATTGTTAAATTGAAGCTGTGGAACCTAACGGGTTCTATTGTGTTCCGTTAACAATAAAAATTCGGTCCAAGTTGCTTAATGTTTCATTTCAATATGGAACTTGGGCCCTATTTAAAGTGATCCGGAGAAATTGTTTCCGGACCGTATTTTAATTGATCCGGAAAAATGGTATCTGGACCGTATTAAATGCATCCGCCCCGGGTTCGATACCCGGTGGAGGCACATAGTGGTTCGAATCCAACTTTATACTGTTGGCCCAGTACCGATTCACCTTACTGTGCATAAAGTGGACTTGTGACACTAAACTCAATCAATCAACCAACTCAATCACATTCATCCGGAAAATAGGTTCCGGGACCGAATTGAAAGGTTTTTACGGTCCAAAACACATTTACGCTTGCTGATTTTCTCTCGTGGACCGGAATTGAATTTATGTAAAATTCCTGGACCTTCAACAACCTTGACATTAACTTCGTTGTAACAGCTGACAGATAATAGATGAAGCAACCAGTAGTGGTTCCAGAGTATCTGGTAAAAATGAGCCACTTATTTGCGTATTCAGAGTGGAGCAAGAGGAGCACTTGGCCCCGCTGGAAAACTAGGGAAAAATATCATTGTGTTCATTCACATGGAAAGTAAAAAAAATGTTATTCCCTTTCAAATAATTCAAAAGTAAAGCCTGGGAAAGTAATGAATGTTCCCCTTGGTGGGGCGGGGGGGACCCTTAGTAGTAAGTATCGGTCTCGTCTCGAAATTTAAAATTAAAACTAAAGTGAACTATACCCCGTAGCGAAACAGCCCTCTGAGGGCCAGGGACCACGAAGCTGCTCTCTCTGGGAGACGCGTGGTCAGCGCATCGAGTCCCTTCGCTGCTTCATCCTTGCTCTCGAGACCGTAGCCCCCGCTACTTGTTTTTTCAAGGGGCTTCCCAACTGTCCTCACGATGCTTAAGGTGAGGAGGGACAATTACGAACTAGTTGTGCATTTATTTCAATATCGTCGGATTGGGCACTGCTATTTAAAAAAGATATTAGTATGGAAGAGAGTATGAATTTCTCTCCATGTTTCAAGTGAAAACTGTTTTTCAAGTTGATTAATAAGCTAGACACGATGTTTGAAAAATATGATTAATAAGTATTTTCAGATTCCCATGTATTCCTTATGGGAAATCAACTTCAACTTCAAGTTACTGCTAATCAAATGAGAGTTTGGACTTTTCCTACTACTATGACATAGTTCAAGGTGTCCTTTTTCCGTCCATGTACTTTTCTACGTCTTTGGATGTTTGATATTCCCGAGAGAACGAATAAAATAATGGTCCCATAAACCTAATGCATTTCTCCTTGCCTCATACGGCCATCCTCGCAGTGTTGCCAAACCTGGTGTGCATAAAAGAGCTACATTTCGTCATTAATAGAGCTAAAGATGACTTTCAAGGAGCTAGATTAACGAAGGCTGCATAAAGTGCCTCTAGGATAATTTTAGGTGTCAGAGGGGTGGGGGCGTTGCTATTGCCGTTAGCTTTAAAGTGATGGCAATTTATTCTTAGTTTTCACCGCCTAGATTTTGCGGCATCACCCATCTCAATAATCCAACGATGTTCATATGAAATCGAAAATAAAGAATTTCCGGATATCAATATTGTCATCTTCACCTTAGCCACAGCGCTATATACAGGGTGTCATTTTAATGGCGCCCACGGACCACGGAAACGTGTAGAGGACATCAAAACAAACAACTTTTCTCAGCAACATTTTTCTCGTTGGTGCGTCGTTTCGGCGCTACAGTCGTTCAAAAAAGTCCGTTTTGCCGCCTGAATGCTGGCAACCACACACAACATTTGATTGCATTGGTGACGTCATATCCCGTCGTGAAGCGATGCGTTCCAGGGTTGCCAGGAACACACACATTCAGCTACATTATGTACCGTAAAACAAAACGAGAAAACACGTTCTGTAACCTAACAGGAAGTAAACAAACGAAACGAAAAATTGTAGAAAGAAAATCGAATTCAAGTGGAAGTGGTCTAATCGAAAGTTGTCTCAGCTTGCATGTCAAATATTTGCAAATTTATTTACCAAGTTGGCATCTACAATTTAGTCTTATCCACTTTGTCCTTCTGATACTAGTTGTCTGTGACACACTGAACAGATGACAAAATAGAAATGAAAGAACTCAAAATTTCAAAGCTAAGCAACACATAAGTTAATATAATGTATATTCAGGACATTGTGAGGCAAGTGGCAAAAATGGTTGAAAATACAGGGATATAAGTAGTAGTAATACAAGCTCTCCGACGACTGTTTTTATCTATGCACCGGATACACATGTAATAGTTTGCAACGGTGAACAGGACAGTATATTCGCTACTGACTCATCATTAGATTGTTACTGTGGCTGTACAGCGGGATCCAAAAGTATTGCTCAGCAAATTGTCCATGACTATTTTTGTTGGTTTTTATCCTCATCCCACGTATTTTTAAGGACTATATTTTTACGTATACTGGTTCAGAGGTTGTAAGCAGAATGTTTGGTGTCAGTTCTTGAAGCTCTCATTGCATAAAACAAAGGGAGTAAACGGGGTGATGGACAATTGGCTTGGTAATACTTATGGATCCCACTGTACGTGTTTTAGCCGTAATGTAACAACGTGAACCTCGGATACTTCCCTTATCAGCACAAACGTACCACATGGCATCTGAACACAAACCTGTAGATATCAACCTTGCAACGAGATTTCCAAATATTTTACATGTAACTGGGCGTAAACAGCCACATGTAAGCTGTAAGTCCAATAAAATGTATTGTTGTCAATATTTGACATGTAGGCTGAGACAAAATCCGATATTGACACTTCATTTTGAATACGTATTTTTACCATTCTCATATCGTTGGCTCACTTCCCCCTACCCCGGGGATGACTGCTGATCTTCTGGCTGGTAGGCTATGATGTTCGGTCTTCTGGACGCGTTTCTCGCTTCGTTTTACAGTTAATAATGTGGTTGGTAGTTTGTCAATTTTCACAAAATTTGCGTGTTACTTGCAACCCTGCCGTGTGCTGCTTCGCCGCAGGAAATGACGTCACAGATACGATCAAATGTTGTGTTGGGTTGCCAGCATCCAGGCGGCAAAACGGTCTTTTTTGAATGGCTGTAGCGTTGAATCGACGCACCAACGAGAAAAATGTTACTGAGAAAAGTTGTTTGTTTTGATGTCCTCTATACGCTTCCGTCGTCCGTGGGCGCCATTAAAATGACACCCTGTATAATAATACCTGGGGAGTAAAGAGGGGTGGGTGACGCAGGCTGCTCGAAAAAATGTTCTTAACGTCGATGCTGTGTCAACAGCGAAATTTTGCATCTCCCACCGCGAATCGAACCCTTTGACCACTCGCGCCAAAGCTAAAAGCAATACCCATTCTGTTAAGCGGGAGTTCAAATATATACGTATGTAAAAAAACACAAATTATAAGCATAACCACGTACAGTACTTGTGGTGACTACGATGTTTCTTCATATATAATTTGAATTTTTAAGATGTCGAACACGCAGCGCATCTTTTCTTCTCATACTTTTGACTGAATTTTTTCACGGCTGTAACTGCATTGACACCAGGACCAAAACTCCTTCAACATCATCCGTCCGAGAGATGGAAACCCTGTCAGCGTCTAGCCGCAAAACACATTTGATGGCAACACTGCTAGTTTCTGAGATGGTATATTAAAGATTCCGATCCCCTTCGTTTCTGCCGGAGGCAGAAGCCGACGAACTCATAAATTCGATCGTAATATGTGAGTTCTCTTTTCCCCGCAGACCAGGCTTTCGGAGGCCTCTGTAACCCTATTTCCTTCCAGAGCTAAGGAATGCCTAGAGGATGGGTGATTGTTCCCGGGATAAGGCATCCCAGCGATGGCCGAGGTGGTCTGTTTATGAAGAAAATAAGGCTGGACCAATAGCTTAACCGAGATTTGCTGGCATAATCCATTCCTTTCATTTGCTGAGCCGCTCCTGTGTTACAAGAGGTCAAGTTACGGGGCCACGTACTCAATATAAGCTAGAGTGGTTTCCTAGAACTTGGAAACCTGTTTTTGAGATGTTGAATTTTGAATTGGAGTTCTTGCTCTATTGTACGTGACAGAGTTTGACGTCTCCACTTCCATTCTTTTCTAGCAGGTCTCACAGTTAACAGTGGTACCTGAAAGCGTTGCAAGCTTGGAGAAGGTTACATAATGTAGAATTGCATAATTTGTATTCATATCCAGGTATTATTAGAATAATTAAATCAAGAAAACTTAGGTGGGCAGCTCATGTGGTACGAATGGGAGAGGAAAGAAGAGTTTACTGGATTCTTGTTGGGAAACCTGATGGTAAGAGATCTGTAGGAAGGCCAAGACGAAGATGGAGGGATAACGTTGAGATGGACCTAAGGGAAATCGGTAAGGATGGAAAAGATTGGATTGATCTTGCCCAGGATAGGGACAGATGGAAGCCTTTTGTTGCTGCAGCCATAAACCTTCGGGTTTAAGAATGCTAGAGAGTTAGTTAGTTTTTGGCTCTACTCCATCTCTCTTCCCGGTCTTGGTAGAATTCTAAGCCTCGCGACAAGTTAAGTTTGCAGCAAGTTGTATGTATTAATCCACGCGAGAACGGCGCTCAGCATCTCCCGTGCCAGTCTTGCCTCAACCGTCGAGCTGTTCATGTCACAGGTAGCGAGAAAATCGGCAGTATTGCAGCGGAACTATATTCTGCGCGCACGTTTGGGGCTACATGTGTGAAATGTTGCTGCAAACTTAACCTGTCGCCGGGCTTAGTCTTGTAAGAAGAATGAATGATTTGTTTTACTTTGCGTTTCTGCCTTCTTGGCTACTTGCGAAGATGATGATGAACGGTGATAAGATGAAATGGATGAAGCGACGATCACAAACACAAATGTAGCCGATCTCCGTGGCTGAGTGGTTAGCACATTGCACTAGGACGTCAGGGGTCCCGAGTTCAAATCCCGACCTGGACATAGGTATTCTTTGTGAGTGTTCCTTCAACTATCGTATCATCAGTCGTCATCTTCGCGATTAGCCAAAAGTGGCAGAAAAGCGAAGCAAAATAAACCAAGTCAATCAATCAATCAACAAACACAAATTGACAGACACAACACAGAGATTTATACTCGGCCTTGAGTCCAGACGCCAGAGCCTCGCTAGTCTGCAAAATGCAGTCCACGGTGTACTAAGTGGAAAGGAAGTTGACATTTGGGTGTCTTCGGAAAGTCTCACCCCTTACAACCCTGTAAGGCCAGCTGGCAGTAGATAATAGTGATGGGTCGTTCCGGAACGAATCGTTCCAAAGGAACGAAACCAGCAAGTGAACGAATCGTTCCGATTCCGGAAGTCAGCTGGAATCGAATCCGGTTTTGTTTTTAGCTACTGCGCCTGCGTCGTTGTCAACACATGCGAGAAACTTCTACAAGCGGCTTCTCTTGTCCTTTTGTTCCCTTACTTTCCCGCCATTTGCCTCAGCATTGAAAAGGCACTCCGAGGAGAGGGAAGAGGGGGGGAGGAGGAAAGTTGTATTTTGCCCATTCCGAGTGGTCTGGGCTAAACAGCAGCGACATTGTGAATTCTGCAAAATTCTTCTCTGGCTCGGAGAAAAATTTCCCTCCCGTGTAGCAAAAAGTTTCCCTTTCGACTTGAAAATTCCTGGTCTTCCACAACCAAGAAATACAACAATAAAATAGAAAATAAATTATCCAAACTTTCACGATTTATCCAGAACTTCTAATCTAGGAGGGTGTAAATGATGTAAAGGCAAATATAACACCAAATCAGACTGATTGATTTGCAGTGGCGTATGCTGGTTCTAACGAGTGGGTAATCTCCGACCCTTGATCATCAAACTAATAAATGTTTCCGTGCATTTTATATCAGGATCCATATGAGATTTAGGAATATTTTGTGGGAATGTTTGTCTTATTGTGGCGACCACAATCAATTAATTCTCATTATTGCAGTTTAATATACGTGTAGAATTTCAAATAATAAAACAAGACAGTATTATAAAGCAAAATAAAAAAAACTGTGAAATATAAAATGAAAGACATGCACTAGTGAAATAGAAACCCTCATTATTAATTTAAGTGCAAAATTCAACTTACTCCAGGACTCAGAATGAAATTCCCTATGAATGATAAAAAAAATTCCCTTTCCGAGCTCCAAATTCCCTGCGATGACAGGTTTTAAAAGTTCGAATCAGTGCAGGCCTGAGCCAGAAATTTATTTCGGGGTGGGATCTCTTATTACCAGCCGCATCATAAAGTTGAAAAAGTGGGGGTAGAAGTTCTGAAGATAAATCTCAGATAATTACAACGTATTATGCAAGGTGTTTAATCTGCAAATGAAGTAAAATTAATTACCACTATACACTTTTTAAATTAGATATATGAATGATTTCGGGGAGGGGATTTCAGCTCCCCGAGTCCTCCACCTGGCTACGTGCCTGATGTGTTTGTTCCTTATATGTTTTAGTCGTTCATCTTCACTATTAATCTAAAAAAGTGGAATAGTAACTTAAATAAACTAAAATATATGTAATTTATTTATATCTTTTCCTTTAAAAAATATTCGTGTGGCCGCGGTGGCTCAATCGGTGACGCGTCTGACTACCATGCTAAAGGTCCCGGGTTCGATCCCCGGCCGGTTCAAATCCGGGAACTTTTCTAACGATGGAAGCGGCCCCGGCGCCCACCCAGCGTCGAATAACATGGGTACCTGGGGGAAACCCTGGGGGGTAAAGGCGGTCAGGGGCGTGATGCTGATCACATCATCTCCACTCACGACCGGATCAAGAAAGTGTGGGGCGTTACCCCCACACCCCCTATACGCCTTCATGGCGTGGTGCTATGCACAGGGGAGCACTTTACCTTTTTTACCTTTAAAAAATATTCAGTTCCGTGAAGGAAGTACTCTCGCTGCTTTTGAAGATTAGAGAGAAGAAACAATCACTATTTTTGCAAATACAAGAATGGGGGGAGTCAGCTTATTGGTGCATTAATTGCTTAAGTTTTGAATTTTAATTTAGTTTGCTTCATCTTCAATATTTAAGCTTTTTCCTTTTGTAACAGACATCAGCAAGACAGAAGTAAATGTATAGTGAAAATTAGCGTAGAATTGGTTTGCCTATGTTATTCATATTTTCCTGTTCTTCGCACTTTACCGGGTATGTTTTCCCTATTTCCCTTACAGAAGGCAATTTTTGAACCCAAGATTCCCGTTCCTGAGAAATGTCCCTGCCATAAAAAACACAGTTTCTATGTTTAGCGACGACATAGCCTTCGGGAGAGAATTGTGGAGGAGGGTTGTAGGAGGTCAATGGTCGCCAGCGGAGGGAAAGGCAAACTCTAGGGGTTGAGACCGGTGGACTCTCACCAGAAGGAGCTTACCCTGGCCACGGAATCGCCGCGCCTGAGAAGCAGAGTTTCCTCCCCCCTCTTTTCTTTCTCTTCTCGCCAAGGG
The DNA here is from genome assembly GCF_977018435.1 of Lepisma saccharinum. NCBI lineage: Eukaryota > Metazoa > Arthropoda > Insecta > Zygentoma > Lepismatidae > Lepisma > Lepisma saccharinum. Next base: position 90,360,595 of record NC_139233.1, read on the forward strand.
TTGTGAAGGAAGCGGGTGGAATGACGTCAGGGTGAGATTCCCTAACGTCATTCCACCGGCTGGAGAAAGGTTCCCGGACATTCAGCGGCAAACAGTTGGAAGCATTCGCGGCGCGCTGGAAGCAAAGAAATGTATTCATCGAAATTGGTTTGGAAGAATATTGCGAAGAAATGTATATATATATTTTTTTTTAAAAAAAGAAAGAAATACAGCCGGGTCATCTGCGATTACCTAGATGACCCAGAGTATACGCCGCTGTTGATTTGCTTTATTTTACTTCGCTTTTTGTGCCACTTTTGGCTAATTTGCGAAGATGGAGATGAGTGATGAATGGACACTCACAAACATCCATGGATTCGAACCCGGGACCCCCTAGTGTTAGCGCGAAGTGCTAACCCCTCCGCCACGGGAGTCGGCTACCAAATTAGATGATTGTGAATAAATTTAAAGGGGGTCTGTTGCGAAAAAAATATAGCCGTGATATGTAGAGGTGGATAAATCATTGAGTATGTACTTAATTTATTTTCTTCATGTTGGACAAAATCTGTTTTATTTGAGTCGTTATTGTTAATTAATATATTTACTTGAATGTTGATCGATTGATTTAGTTTATTTTACTTTGCGTTTTGTGCCTCCTGGCTAATTTGCGAAGATGGAGATGAGTGATGAAATTGATGAATAGACATTCACAAAGAACCAAGTCCGAGCGGGATTCGAACCCGGGACCCTTGGCGTCGCAGCGCGACGTGCTAACCACTCAGCCATAGGCTCCGGCTTTACTTGAATGTTGTTACACTTTTTAACTCAATCACGATTAACTGCGATCAACTGAGTTCGAACTGAAAGAAAATACATTTCAGGTGTTTATAAAATATAAGTATTATTTAATGCAAGACATCTAATTCCACCGTTTCTTGCACATTTTAGACGTTTCACCCTTTTCCCTTCCTTGGCTACAAAATTTCCCGTTTTTAGGAAAGTTTCCTGCTGGGTTCATCGCGGTTAAACTCGTCTCCCTCCTTCACCCGCTATTGAGGTCAGAAGGAACCAACCAAGAAGCCAAATATAATGGAGGGCGTTACTACAGTTTTTAACTCGCTCCAAGCTCCCCAATAGGCGGACTGTACGTTTGAAGGACTAGTCAGTGAGCCTTGGTACGAGTTTTTGGAATCGGAACGAGAATTTGGAGTCGGAACGAATCGTTCCGAGGTTTCGTTCCGACCAAACAGCCTGGAGAGAGGCAAGGGTGCGGGTGTGTTTGAGATACACCTGCGCTTCGTAAAATCAAATGTTCGCTGAAATCTGAATCTGAATCATAAGAACATCGAATTCTAAAAAGAAAGGGACGTAACTATGTATTTGAAGTTAATAAAAATACATTTACATTGAGAGAAGAGCGCAGTAATCATTTGGCATCGATGACAATTTAATTTATTAATTACATTCGACGGTTCATTTTTCTCCCCCTTTCCCTCCCATTACACAACCTTTATTAAGAATATATATAAGGCAAAAGAAAATATCAGTTATGAACCATTCCTGTTGTCGACATAAAAGAAATTTATATTTCTAAAAACCCAGTATTGATATATTTACGTCGAATCAATTACGCGCAATCGGCCTTTTTGAGAGATTTGATTTTGTTTTACCACATGGCATATTTTTCTTAGCTTTATTTCCATCGCTTTTAGTGTGATTACAATTTGTTATAGCTAATATCAGTAATAAATGGGGAAAAATGCATGATGATAATTTTCTCCTTTCAAAGTAAAGTACTTGTAATTTCACATTGTTTAGCAGTGCACCCGCGAAGTGTAAAACGCTGCAAAATAACATTGAATGGGCCCACCCTTTAGCCGCGTGTAATTAACACACACACACATATTACCAGGTCCACAAAACTCCATCCTACATTATTTTCAATTTCCCCCACCTCCTCTCCTGGCAAGGAGGAACGAAACATGAGCCTCGTTCCTCGGAACGAGAGGAAATGATTCCAGGAATCATGATTCCGAAAAGGAACGAGTGAACGAAATCATGGTGGAACTGGAACGAGACAGCCGGAGTCGGACCGACTTGCAGTGGAACGAAAGGAACGAAGGAACGAGTTGGAGGAATCGATTCCTTTAGGTGAGCGGAACGAAAGGAATCGAATCCGCAAAAGGAACGACTTTTCCCATCACTAGTAGATAATGCGAGAGGGTTTACGAGACTTGGACTGTCCACACATAATATGGACAGACAGACACAGACAGTTGCATAAGGGCATTGGTGCACCCCTAAACTTGGCAGAAGTCTGCTTGACCCAGCATTATAGTTGAAGAATCCAGCACGTGCTTTGACAGTTGTAGTAATGCGATCGGATTTCCGTTGGGGATCCAAATCCTGTGAGAAATTCGACACCCTGATCCGCGAGCAGATCCAAGGAGTTCCGGAGATCCTGTTATTGATGTCTTCATCTTGAAGCCCAACTTCCGGTCTCGGTGATTCTCATCCAAGACCCTTGGATCGAATGTTTCCAATCCATCCTGTTCCACTGGGCCGTTCAAAATGATCAACAGCTATTTCGGGTATTTCTTTCGATCCTTTTTTCATCCTTTTATGTCACCTAGGAGCCATGAGAATGAAAGCTTGACTTCGGAGCTCACTCACACATGTTGTATATAATGTGTTTTTATATATGTAGTATATTATATAATAATTCATATACACCACTGATTATCGGGGTTTCATGTAGTTGGTATATTGCAACAGACGAAGGTGAATGTTTAATCGTACATGTACGATAAGAACGGCTGTGGAAGTTTCCTAACCTGAGCGTTTATCATTTGTTTCCCATCAGTCAAAGCGGCGTAGGTGTATTACAAGATGGCGACTCCCGTGCAGAAGTTCTATTGAGTCATTGAATTTGCAAGGGGGTTCTGCTGTTTCAGTTCAGTGAGCTTTTGAAGATTTGGAAGTGATCTTCCATCCGTTAACAACATTCGTCGATGGTTTAATAAGTTTCAAACAACTGGATGAGTTCTGGACGTCCAAGTGTGTCGAACGAAAGCGTGGAGAATTATTGGACTACCGGATGGATGTGTGCCGTGTCACGAAAGTTGCTCACATTGAACACATTGTGTAAGGCACACTATGTAGACTTGTTGTTTACTCCCATAAGAGCTTTGTCCTTTTACCCTACCTATAAGGGAAATTAAACGACTATGAAACCCAGATAATATTTTCGAAACACACTGTATATGCATGTATACACACATACAGGATAATTCAGTGAAAGTGTCCAAAAATGAAACAGGAAATAAGTGATGCACCACTGAACAATTTCATATTGGGGACCTAGGGTCGGAGGAGCCACGGTAACGAGATATGTCTATTTTTAGAGTTTTTAAAACCTTTCTATCCTCATCCTGGTTATAAGCCCTTGTCCTCTCTTACTTTCCTAATAAGGATGTTACAACGGATGTTGTAAATTACATAGGACACTTAGGAATATCATATTGGAGATGTAACAAATTATTATGAAATATAATTTGATACCACTCGGTCAGAAATTGTGAGAATTTTAAAATTTTATGTAATTTTTTAGTGTAAAATTATTAAACATGTTGTTTTCTTATGCACGAGTACTTTATTTCTAAAATAAAATATAACAAAAGACAAATTATTGGATGGGCTCGAGCCGCACGGACCCATATAAGTTGGCGCCACTGAACAGGACATACCGTATTTCACGCTTTAAACACCTATACCCTGTCCCAACTAACTGTGGAGCAAGGCCGTGCACAGCGTCAGAGAAGCGAGGGAAATCTATTGGCCAGAGAAAAGCAGTAGACGCTGATGGGAAGGCTTCACTCGCTTTCCCCAACTCCACGCAATTCCGTGCGTATATGGAAACGCTTGTATGTTGAATTGTATCTTCTGCAAATATGCTGTATAAAGAAAGAAACTGCCAGAGTACTAATTGAGGCGAGTGTACAGTATGGAAGGTTGCAGCACACACAGCCTTAACTTCAACTGAAAAGATGGTTCATGGCGTTACCGTACGATGGCACCACTAACCGAGAAGAAGTTGAGTATGATAATTTTGCCCTGGTCTACCTTACTTGAAACTTGTCAAGAATATACACATTTACGTTATAAAGAAAAAACAATTTATTTGGCTAAAAACGAGAGGAATATACATTTTAACGAAATTATGAGACGTTTCGCATCCATATAGCACAGAAAAAAATTTAGTGTTCGCTTTCAAGAAAATCCGAAAATGTATGCTGTGTAAAATGTAGAGTATTGATCATGAGTAGTGTTATTTGTGGTACTACTGGCACGAGAAAGTATGAACCCCCCTCAGGCAGATTTGCCTACACTTAAAACAAGCTCAACATGCCCATATGAGCTTTTTGCTCAAGTGTGGAACCCTGTCTAATCCAAGATTTTTGTAAAAATGCCCTCGGGAATTTCCCATGAAAGTATGACCCCCCTCAGATTGATTTGCCTACACTTATAAAAGGCACTTCTGTGAGATTGTTGTCCATAAATTTGTTAAAAATATGCCCCTCTTGATATGTTTTTTTTTGGCTACACTTAAAACTAGGCCAAACGTATTAACACACACACACACACACACACACACACACACACACACACACACACACACACTTACTTCCGGTTTAAGTTCAATTGGGCACCAGGCTCAACTTGTATATCTAGTATTAAGATAATGTAAATCTTCTAGAATTGCTCTGTGACTCTCTCATTTCTTACATCATAAACATATGATTTTTCACCTATAAGAATAACACTACATATGGTGTCATCAGGGAGTGTATCGTGGAATTCACAGATAATTTTAATGTTTGTCCTGTCATTAACCACAACTTGTTTCCTTTTTGAAGTGTTGATTACAAACATGGGTCTCTGTGCTTTGAATTCATCTGGTGTGTAATACATGTCAGTATTGCCAGTAGTGACCCTTTTGTATGCTGTAAATGCTTCATATAATTTAAGGAAATCATCCTTGGACATGTCTAAATTATAATTTTCTCTGGGAAATACCTCATTTCTGCCATTTTTAAGATATATGTTCTTGATGTTGCAGTTATCAAATCTACTTGAATTTTTTTCCTGATTATTGTGTCTTCCAGTCTGAAACAGTACCACCACAAAATCCGGCATGTCGTATTGTATACTGGAGAATGAATTTGTAGCATCAAACTCATAATAAGTACCAGCGGCAGGCTTCTGTACACATTGATATGTATAAAATTGTAAAGGAATCTGTGGATTTTTTATTATATCTGCTTTGTATTTAAGAGCATAACTGGCTTCATATTCAACAACTGGGATTCTTAGCTCCATAGTCTGAATAATGCATTTGCCTTCATCAGGTAGGGTATTGGGCAGAGCTTCCCCTGTAGAGTTTAATGTGCTGTACCTCATCAAAGCATTATTATCATTGGCAGCTCTTCTAAATGTGATTCTTAAACCACCCTTCCACATAATATCTTTGTAATCTGAGAAGAATCCTGGCAACAGGCGCATAGGGAACAGCACTGTGTGGCTCTTCGATATAATTTTATCACCAGCCTCAAATCCACCTATTTTGTAGTAAGAAGCCTCGGTTTTGGATAATTTTAGTGTGGCAAAAGCTGTGGAGGTAATGCCGGGATAATCCACTCTGTTTATAACAACACCATGCTTTCTGATCTCAATTTCAGAGAACAGATGCGGCACAAAATTGTCTACCAATCTTATATTTGAATTTGCCGGATAATCTGTTCCATCTAGCTTTACAACATCAAATTTGATGTATAGATCTGCTCTGTGAGGGTGTATAAAGCCATCCCCTACATCAAGATCAACCTCAAATTCTGTGTTGGGTTGATTTAAATTTGCAAATGTTCCCCTGTTTGGAGGGAATGATTGTAGCTCATAACTCTCAATATTTTCCATTTTTTTTGTATGTATTTTTATTTAAATATTAATCTCTATGATTGCAGTTGTTGTGGCTCCAGCAAAATCAACTAATTCTTCTTTTTCATTAGTGACCATCAATTCAATGTTATCTATTCTATTATGTCACACAGGAAAATATAATGTTGGGGATGGAGTGTAGATGATTGGCTCCATAAATTCAGAATTAGGTTTAAATGTTGCAATGATGCCAGTTTGTTTGTGAGTGCCTATACCATTTGATTTGGTGATCATACCCTCGGCCACATTACAGTGAATATTTAGAGTCTCTATGGCTAAGAATTTAGGTATATTAATAGCAGTGTGTTTGATGGCTGGTTCAAGTTTTGTGTTGTTCTCAAAGCCTAACAGCTCTCCTATAGTACCCAGATCCACTGTTTCTGTAGCAGATACAATCTCTACTCTGTGAGTGACAGAATTTTGAGTTAATACTATACCTCTGGGTAATTGAGCATTTAGAGTGGACAGATTATATTGCCCTGGAGTGATGACAATTTTTTGATCCCCTACTGCAATTTTGTTGTTGTGGTGTGTAATATTAGGGATCAAGTACATGCCATAAAATGCTCTGAGAGCTATTGTTTTGGGATACACTATATCATCATGCAATTTGAGTTTCAATATTGAATTTTGGCTGGTGAGATGGAATACCCCCATGATGTTTCAGATACCACAGGGCCTTTTGAAAATTTTCAATTGATGGTTTATTTATTTGAGACATATATCTAAGAACAGATAAACACAAATGTCCACAATTAACATCTTTGAAATTTTGAACACGGGCATTATTGTAATAAAGATTAGCTGATTTTAGATATTTTACTAAATTTTCAGGTGGAACACCTCCAAATGAATCAAACACAAATGCCTCATCTTTTAAATATTTAAGATAACAAATCCAGTGAGTGCCCTGATTTTTGTACTTATCCAAATTAACAATGCCACACTCTTTGTTGAGTGGTTGTTCTGGTAAAGAATCAGACATGTACACACCTCTAAAATGTTTGATGCCCAGTGGCTTGATTAAAGCTTCAATATCTTGGTTTGTAAGCGGCTCTTGTTTTTTTAAACTTATTCATGGCTCTCTTAACACCTTTGCCTTGTTTCTCCATGGCCAGGTTATGGCGCTTTATTTAATCTAATTCTGCCCTATTTTTCTTGGCATCTATTACTGTTTTTGCTATGGCAGCTGATCCCCCAGCCAAGCTCCCCACAATTCAATAGGATCCAGAGTAGCTTCAATTCTTCGAGGAGCAACAGGACTAGGTGTATGAATACTGGAAAGTGGGGTGATTGGATAATCTAATATGTTCCTTGCAGCTACAGGTACAAGCTCTGTGATCAAATTTTGATTTTGCTCTGTAACAGTTTTGATATTTTTACCTAATTCACTAATAGCATCAATAATAGGCTGTTCTGTTTGTGTTGTTCATAAATTCCTCGGTTCTGTGATTTCCATCCCTTAAATCTTTTTACAAGATAATCTCTTAATTTAAGATCATCAATGATTGGCCTTTTCATGGTTATTTATATATGTTTCAATGTCTAGAAAATTGCTGATTTTATTTCTGTATTTGTCACTATTGGGTTTTCTTGTCATATCAATTGTGACAAACCCATAACTGTCCTGGTTCCAGCACCCACTGCAAAACTTGGAAAAATCATTGTAGCTCAAGTCCCCACCTACATATTCATCATGTATGTGTTTGAGGTTGGTATGATCTTGATGAAACACACATATAAAATTGCTGTTGTCTCGGATCAGTTGCTTCGGTATTTTAGAAAAAGTCTGTGCCAGGTAGAAGCAATCAATGTTTTTGTGTCGCCCCTGTGTAAAGAAATTTCTAACCTTGTTTTGATTATCTAGTATAATGTCATCAAACACAACAACAGAATTATCGAGACATTCATGGAGTGGCTTAACATCTGGTTCAAAAGTGGCTATATCCAATCCATCATTTAGCTTCATCAGCTGCTGATATTTTAATTGTTCCAAGCTCTTAGAAAAGACATACAAGTGCCTGTTTTTCCAGTCTAACCAGTTGGGTGCCAATAAAAAATTATCAATCATTAGTGTAGTTTTACCACAAGCCGATGGCCCAACAATAAGACATCTAATATTTTCAGGCAGCAACTTGCCATTTCTCTTAATCTGCTGTTCAGGTTCTGGCAGCCTTTTTATAACATCCCAGGTGCTCATATTATCACTTTGTCTGCATCGATCCAGCTGTGTTCTGGAAGTCCTAGCCATTTGACAAATAACTTGTTGCCTTTTCTGCGGATGATTTTTTCTATGAGATATGTGTCAGGCTGTTTAGTTTTGCTGAGTTCTTCTTCATAGAATCTGCCTTTGAGAATTTCTCCTCGGTGATCTTTTATTATATATGTGTTAAGGGTCCCAGGTTTAATTTGAACCACTGTAAATAATTCAGTGCTCCAGTTTCTTGTAAAGCCTCTTTTGAATAAGTGCTTATATTTGCTGATTCTTACTTGATCACCCACCTTGTATTTGGCCTTTCTTGTTGTTGGCTGGTATCTAGGATAATAAACAGTCCTGATCAATTTTTGCTCATCAGATGAAGTTACTTCAGAGGGTTTCATGTTGATTGTGGAATGGACCGAGTTGTTATATTTATGTAGAAGTTCTGGAAGAATATTAAGCCATTTATAATTACCTTGAAGTGTAAATTGTTTATACATAAGATTTTTTAGGGTTTTGTTGAATCTCTCTACAATTGAGGCTTTGAGATCACTGTAACTCGAATAATGTTGTATTGACTGGCTTTTAATAAATTGTTGGAACACAGAATTATAAAATTCTTTGCCATTATCTGTTTGCAAATAGCGCGGTGATCTTCCACTCTGATTGATGATTGTCCTGATGGCTTCTGTAACACATTTTCCAGTCTTGGATTTGAGTGGCACAGCCCAGGCAAATTTTGAAAATGTGTCTATTACAGTGAGTAGATACTTGTAGCCCTTGTTGATTTTGTCTAAGTTTTTCAGCTGTCCACTTGCCATCTCAATCAAGTCGCTCTGCCATAAATCATCTATGCCTTTTGTGACTACTGGCAGTCTCTTATAATTATGTCTGGCTTGTCTGTGTAATTCATCAACAATAATTTGTCTCGACATAATATGTAAACAAGAATATTGCAACTATAGGGTGTTCAGCAGCTGATACTGCAGGATTTTCTAAATACAGTTTGTCTTCTATTTGTATATTAAATTCCAGAGATCCATCATCTTCAACATAAGATGTTTCTAATGTATTGGGATCTGTAAAATCCTCTAACTCTACACTGGTGACTTTGCTTTGTTATCAGCATTTGTTATTGATAAGGTAGGGTAGTGGTGTGCCTGTGGTTGAAGCCAATATTTGATCTTGATTGGTCTCAGTGTGCCCCCAACAAAAAACTGGTAATAAAATTGTGCAGGGGACAGCATATATATTTTGCCACCTGGTGTAAATGGTGAATCATATTCTTTGTTGGGGATGCTGTACAATTCAAGAATTACTGTATGTTTTGGATTCTCAATTATGCCGGTTATTTCTTTTTCTGCTGTAAGCAATCTGCTTGTTACAGATTCAAGATGCTCATTGATAGTCCTAACAACATCATCATGGCCTGGCTTGATCTTTATGTCCACAACAAGTTTCTTGTATTGTTGCACAATCTCTTGAAGCTGGGTGGCAAAAACAGACAGAGCATTTGCTTGATTGGATTCCATGGTCCCTAGCTGTTGCTTGATATTAGCTACAATTTGCTGTAAATTTTCAATAACTGCCAATTTTGAATTTTGAGCAGTAAGATCATGGACCTGTCTTCTGATATCCTCAAACAGGGCATGCAGTTCATTAATATGTTGATTAGTTGGTAGAGAGGCCACTGTCTGAGTAAGTTGTTTGATCTCTGTCTGGATATTCTTGATATCTTCTGATTTCAATATGCGATTCACAGCTCTCTTAATATTTTTAAGTTCCTGTGATGTAGGCAGATTTGTTACAGTATTTTGCAAAGATTCAAGTGCCAATTTCACATTATTTAATTCAGAAGCATCAGCCACATTTTGCATAGCATTTTGGAGCAGGGCTATATCTGCCTGAGTGGGTGTTGATTGTTGTAAAATTTCAAGTTTTGTTTGGATATCATCGATCAAGTGATGAAAATGAGATAGCTCAGATTCAGTGTTGAGGTTTTCAAGCTTTGTGATCTGTTGCTGGACACTGACAAGTGTGTCTACAATACCAGGCAGGCGGGATTCTAGAGATTCTTGTACATTTGTCAAATCACTTTGCACTGCTGCTATTGTACCCTCAAGATGGGTTATGGTACTTTGAATTTTTCCAAAATCTTCATATGTTTCAAGTTGCAGCTTAATATTTGCAACACTCCGAGTTATTGCACTCAAAGCATCAGAAGATGGCAAGTTGTTCATAAAATTTTCAAGTGTCTCAATTTTTTCTTTAACCTCGGCTATGTCATTGTTTAGAGGGTCCAGATTAGGTATCTGGAGTGATTGAATCTGTTCCTTTAGAGTGGATATCACTAGATCAAAATCTTCTTGTGATTTTATGCTTTTGACAATTGTTTGGAGCTGTGTCTGGACATTATTTATCTGCTCTTCCAATTGTTGTTTCAATTGCTCAGAGTTGGTGGCCTGGGTCTTAAATTTGGCTTGAAGAGCTGCTACAGCTTCTTCTAAACTTTGAAAATTATCCAATGTGGCCAAATCAGTATATTTCTGAAGCAGCACTTTGAGTTCAGAATCAATTTTAAGAAGAGGGTCCATGCATTGTGATTGTAAATTTGTAATTTCTAATTGAAGACTGGCATTGAGTGTGGTTTGTAAAGCTTGTAAATCACTTCTTAATTTCTTGACTCTGACATCAAGCATTAGAATCTCATCACTGTGATCTTCATGCCTTGTATGGCCAAATATATCATTAGGCATTTTTGTTTTAGTGGTTATTTATTATTGAATATCTGATTCTTAATTCTATAAAAAAAGGTATAAGCTTGTCATATGATCCCGGGACCTCAATATATAAGCAGTCACCAGCAGAAACAGTATATACAGTGCCAGAAATCATGCTTGAGTGCTTAATTCTATAAATATTTCTCCCTACTGAAATCTTGACATTACCCTCAGGGGTTGTAATAAATTGCAATTGACCACCTACAGGTAATTGGTAATGATTTAAATTATTGTTAAATATGTACAATATTTTACCTGTTTCATCATCAACATCTGTAAATATGCTGTTCAGATGAATAATTAACAAACCACTTAGTTTAGATATCATATCAGAAGAGGGTTGTGGTGTTGGCAGGTCCATAATAGCCTGTTTTTGAACCCAAATAAGTTCATAGGCATGTTTATTTATTTCAAATCATGCTCTGTAATTGGGCATTGTTTGCCACTTTTCAAATCACAATGACCCCATGGTAGAGTATGTATGCCACATGATAAAATGCATCTCTTATCATCATGTGGGTCCAGAGCCACTTTTCTTACAATATTTGTAGTCAACAAGTGATCCACACTCTGAATTCTGGATTCTGATTTTCTGATTGTGCTACATGATTTGAGGCAATTTTTGTAATCTTCAAATTCAAGCTCTTTTCTACAGTCACTCTGCCAATGCCCTTGGCCTTTTTGGCAACAGCGCCACTACATGTTTCAAAACTGTACATCTTGGCCCTTAACCCAGCAAATGCCACAATAACATCACCAAGTGTCTCATCTTTTAACTTGCCAGGCACCTTTTTGTTGTGGTGTTGAATCTCTGTATGTTCACTGGTATCAAAATATTTAAACAATTCAGGCTGTGCTATATCTTGATAAACATCTTCTGTTTGAATATCAAGAACAAAACTATCTGTGTCCATGTACATCAGTTTTACACGATCCTTATAAAAAGGCTTCAACACATCATAATACAATTTTAACATGTGTAATTTGGCCAATTCCAATATCACAGCCCCTACATAAATAGGCTTATCAAACTTAATCTTTGTTTTTTTCATGTTGAAAAGTGCCATATTCTCATCATAAATTCTTCTGTAATTGAAGTTGGGCTTTGCAATCATTTTTTTGCTCCGGCTGGGGTCAGTAATTATTTTAACATCAATATGTTTTCTGACATTTTCAATGTTTTGCCATACACTGAATTGACCATCAATTTAAACAAGGTCTTATCAAATTGGCTCATTGCAGATGTTCGAAGCTCTGTGTTTGTATCAATATATGGTTTCAACCATCTTGAGTGCCTGAACCTCAAAACTTTTCCAACTTTGGTCACTTGAACACCATGATTCATCAGGAACTGGAGGTTTTTGTAATATATGACATAATCCTGTTTCGGCTCCAGAGTCATCATCTATTTCTTCTGTTTAGAGCCAGGTGAACACTCAACCTCAGGAATTGGGGGCAGATCAGAAAATGTCTTGTGTAAATCATCAGGAATTGTCAGATCAACCTCTAAGAACAGGCCATAGTGACTGTCATCAAAATCCTTAAGATCTTCAATATTGAAATCTTCGACCCACTCAAGCCCTGCATATGGCAATTTTTTCATCATGGCATAACCATACAGACTGTTTGCATCCACATACAGTATATAATTTGATGGCAGTGCTGGATCATAATCAGGAATATATTTGTTATTTGCTCTGGCATATCTCTGAGAACATTGCACCATGCCCCCTCTTATACATTGCTCCATAAACAGATACATGTCCTGATCCTGGATCAGATCCAATTGCATTTTAGTGTTTAAAAACATTGCAGACCATGCTAGGCCTGGCGCACTGGAAAAATACATTGGGTCCAGTTTATAATTTTGCATGGAAGATTTTCTGAATGCCTGCAATATATCAGCTAAGAGGGTTACATCAAGTTTTAAATAAGCCATGTGATAATCACCAAATGTCTGGCATTTTAAATTGTTCCACATCAACTGGGCATGGTGATAATCTTCATCAGTGATTCCAGATCCTCTGATTTTGCTGTAAAACTCTTGTTGTGGTCGCAGAGAACACTCATCAAATTTAGAAAAATCTGTAACATAATCATATGGATATACACCCTTCCGCCTAATTAATTTCAGGTCCTGATTTGGAAACAAAGCACATGTGATTTTGAATTGATCATCAGATAATTGAGTGGCCAGTGTAGCCAGGCTAGCCGATAAAATTCTGTATGAATCAAGAAATCTTAAGTGAATAGGAACACCATTAACTTTAATTATTTTTCTAATGGCAATATATTTCTCATTATTTTCAGCTAAAATATTTAAGTTCTGCTTGTCAAACCCCTCGTACCTGATCAAATGATGAAAATCATAATTGGATGCACCATGGCAAAATATGGGGACAAATTTTGGTCTCTGGATCTTAATATTACAGCTATTACACAGGGCCATTAAGAATTTACCATCTGTATGAGAATGGTGTTTCACCTTAATATTTGTATCTGAAAATTCAGAATCACATACCGGGCATCTTTCTGCATTGTTGAAATCTCCAATCTGTTTCTCTGTTAAAGGCAACATGGGTTTTGATTTTAATAAAACATTAGATGCTATGTTATGGCACTCATTTTCTATTCTTTGTGCAAATTTTTTGATGGCATCTGCTCCCATGTATAAATCTTCTTTACTAACAACACCATCCTGTACAACCACATAATAAAAACTAGAAGGTTCATGTAGCTGGTATGATGTAATTGAAGATTCCTCAGGATCTGGACTGCAGAATGCAAGAGGTTTGAGGTTTGATTCAAAATCACAGACTATATATGCTGGGTGTTCCAACAAGGCTTCAAATTTTTTGAATTTGGCATTTTCACTTGGATTAGGCATCACCATATGAACAGGTTTATGATTGCCACAGTATTTCAGATGCTCAATTAACTTGTTGTTAGCAATTTCTGCATTCTCTTCACAAACACCATTCACCATTTTTCTACCATCAAATACAGACAAACATCTTCTGCACAACTTGAATATTCTATGAGTTTTGTCTAGTTGTGTTCTGACTAAAGCTTCAAGATTATGTATCAAAGTGTAATGATATGTGCCATCCTTTTCAATTAAGAGCAGATCAATCGGAACAGCAGAATCATCATCAAATGCACTGATTCTGAGAGGTGCTATCAAGCAATTGCCACGGCCAGTAGAACAAGTAAATACATTAATAGATAATTGTTTTCCATTGATATTCCTGGCCTTTTTTTCAAATTTATCAATATTCTGAACAGACATTGGATATTCTAAACCCTCCATTGCCTCATCAAAATCATTTTCATGTTGTTTATAAAAAGTTATTCTTTCAGGATTCTTTGAAACTGGATACAAAGCAGCTAAAATACACCACATAAAGCATTTCTCATCATTATTTTTTATATTAACCACGGCTTGTTTGTTTTTAATATTGGCAGGTAATGGCAAATATGTAGATCCTTGTAATGGGCTGAATTCAGAAATATTAACATATAACTTGTGTGGAGATCCGCATAGGCTCCATCCAGACTCTTTTGCTGCAAATTCAGTGTGTTTAATATTCAATTGATCTATCAAACTGCTTATTATTTTGTCTGAATTTGCTTTTGAATATACCGGTACAGTTTCTGTTATGTGGGGCTGTGTAAATTTTGTGCCATTTGGCTTCTTATATTGTGTAAACAATTTGAGGGACAGCTTATAAGAGCCATTTTGTGCATTTAGAATTGCCTGCACATCTGGATTTATACTGTTCAAAAAATTCTTAATGTCACATCTTGGCTCTGATACAAACCGGTAATCCCTAAGTTGGCCGTTAAAACTGCTATGGATGGGTTCATAGCGTGGCTGCTTTGCTGGTCCAACATTAACAGGTGTTTCATGCTTCCTTTTCAGACCAGATGTAGATGGTTGTGGGGGCAATGTTGATGACTGTGCAGAACAAGTACCTATATGTTTATATGTGAAATATTCCAGATTATATTTTCTATGGCATTTAGGGCATATTTTTGTGGGAGTTCTGCATTTGTCTGGATTACAATTCCTTTGATGCTTAGCCCAATTGGGGCTAGATATATTCTTTTTGCATTGATTACAATATTTTTGATTTGGCATTTTTGTTGTTGGTTTATTATATAAAATTTCTTGGGGTCCAAATCAAAATTCTATGCTTAATAAAAAATATCAGTTGGGTTCAGCAGTGTGTTTTGTATACCTAGTGTGTGTATATGTGTGTGTATATTTTTGGCTTTGGTATTTATATAAAATTTCTTGGGGTTCAAATCAAAACTCTATACTTAATAAACCTATGACAGGTTGTCAAAAATTCTGTATATTAAATCAAATAGATTTGTAATTCAATTTATATAAATTTGCAATATTTTTGTGTTTAAAAAAATATGAGCAGCACTGCAACAACACACCCTTAGTCTTCAATTGTCAAAAATTCTGTATATTAAATCAAATAGATTTGTAATTCAATTTATATAAATTTGCAATATTTTTGTGTTTAAAAAAATATGAGCAGCACTGCAACAACACACCCTTACTCTTCAACAACTCTCACAATACTGGCTGATATGCAATGCAAAATCTCTTTATATAGCCTAAGCACAGACCGCATTGAAAACATCTAAAACAATAAGCCAATCAGAATATAACACATCATCACTTTATGTCATAACCAACCAATCAGAAATCAACACATGTCTAATAATTTATTGCATAATATTGGGTAATAATTTGTTGCAAAACATGATGCAATATAAATAAACCAGAAATAGGCCACAAGTGGACCGGAAGTAGGCAAACCGGAAGTGGACCGGAAGTCAACCGGAAGTGTACCGGAAGTAAATATGTGTGGGTGTGGGTGGGTGTGGGTGTGGGTGGGTGTGGGTTTTATGAGCATCTTGGCTTATTTTTAAGTGTGGGCAAAAAAAATATCAAGAGGGGCATATTTTTGACAGGATTATGGACAACAATCTGACAGAAGTGCCTTTTGTAAGTGTGGACAAATCAATCTGAGGGGGCTCATCATTTCACAGGAACTTCCCGAGGGCATTTTTACAAAAATCTTGGATTAGACGGGGTTCCACACTTGAGCAAAAAGCTCATATGGGCATGTTGAGCTTGTTTTAAGTGTAGGCAAATCTGCCTGAGAGGGGCTCATCATTTCTCGAGTTTATAATAGGTCAAATCACACTACTATCATGCAATGAATGCTCATTCATTAAAAGTTTCATGTCTGGATTTTGGTCAGTTGTTACCAGTGATGTCCCGTAGACTATAAGTTTACGTCTACATGCGTTGTCTACGCGTAGATTACATTGGGTTGTAGTTTACATAGACTACGTAGACAATCTAAAGTGCATTAAAATTAATTTTCAAGGGTTTCATGAAATGAAAGTGACATTTTCAACTATATTGGTTCCTAACGAAATGAAAAGAACCCTATTTACAACAAAATTTATCTTCTCTTCTATTATCAACTATGGAAGAAGATAAATAGTATGCAAAGAACAACAACAGATGGCAGTCGTGAGGCAAGAATGGTCTTTTCCCCATAAAGCACTAGAATATTTCCTACATTAGGTTTCTTTCTAGAAGGGAAATTGTTCGAATTTGAAAGAAAGAGTATGAAATGTTCTCCACACACATCAGCAACTGATACGCAGTATAATTTTCTTTTATATTCCACGGCGCTCTTTGCTAAGTTATCATCTTTCGCAATGTTGTTTACATAGATTACATAATCTACGTGTAGAATGTAGACTATCGTTGTTTACGCGTAGACGCACATCACTGGTTGTTACACCACGATTAGTAGCACGTGCAAGATGCCAAAAGCCCCCTCCCCTTCCCAGCTCCCCCCAAACACCAGATTCACAGGCTTTAAGTTCATAAACTAATTTCCGTAACTAATGAACTAATGCTCATAAGGAGATAATCTTTTTTTTTTTAGTCTGGATCCTAAGTAGATGGGCTACAAAAAAGGTTGTAATTTTACGCTAATGTCAATGATTTAGCCATAATTAACAAAATAATGTTTTAAAAATGTAGTTTTTCCAGTACTTTTTAAGGTTTTTCCTTGTAACTTTTGAATACCTTAAGTGAAAGGAAAATGTTTGGAATAAAAGTTGTAGCCAAATTTATAAGCGTTTTTTCCCCCTTTATTAACTGAGCAGTCTTCAAACACAATAGTCAACTGATCCACACTGTAGTATAATCTATATTTGTACTGATAATTGAAATTTATAGTGTACTACACAAGCAATGCTATTTGAATAACAATCTCCCAAACTAAGAAGAAAAACAGGATATGTTAGAACGGTATTTTTTTTTATTTTTGTCTTTCTACAAAACTGATATTTTCTTAACCAAATGACAAAGGTATTTTTGTATATTGACGTAACAAATAACACATCTAAAAATTTCACTAACAGTTGTGTAAAAGAAACTCGGATTTTAGAGGGTTAGCAAGGGCCACAGGACTCCAGTATTTCTGGTGTTCAGTGGCGTGCCAAAGATTTTCGAAAGGGGAGGGTTACGTATACTTTCTGTTGTCTTTTTTTGGCCATCTTTTCCTTCCTTTGACGTCCTTTTCTCTCTTTTTTTTCTTCAGAAATACTGGAACAAAGGGGGTGGATTGAGACCCCCGCCAATCCCCCCTTGTGTAAGCCACTGCTGGGTGTTGGTAGTCAACTGCACAGCTGTCAAAGATTTTGATGGGCCACATCTTCAAATAGAAATGTATTTCATATTCACATTATCATGATGGGTGATGAATTTGTTTGATAACAGTTTAAAAAACTGGAGTAGAAACAAAATTATACAAATTATAAAGTTGCATTGCAAACGTGTTAAATATTAGATGGTTCAATTGTTGATAGAGCGTTGTTAATTGAATATTGTTAAGTTTCGCGTCACATTCTCTATATGCTTTTTATTATTATTTTTTTTATTTCATCACGAAATTATCCTGCTGATTTTAAGATGGGCCACGGCCTTGGCGTCGCCTTTGCTGGACTCTGCCCAAAAGCAGGATTCCTCCGAGCGAACAGGCAGTGTTTAATTTGACTTATTTCACGTCGCTTTTTTCTGCCACTTTTGGCTTCTCTCGAATATAAGGATGAGTGAAGAGACACTCAGAAGGAACACCCATGCTCAGGTCTGGATTCGAACCCGGTACCCCTGCCGTCGTGCTATGCTGCACGGCAATGTTGTCCATTCTACTCCAATAAACAGACATGTAGTCTCGAAAATATTTAAAAATCTCAACTATTTTTATCACAATGCAATTAAGGAGTCCTGAATTCGACACCCGATAGGGCATATTTTGGCGAGGTGGAACCATGAATGTCCGAAAGGGAGGTGGGCACGCCATGGCAAATTTAAGCCTTACATATTTCACACGTATGATTTCATTCAGTCACTGTAATTTATGTTAATTATTGTAACGGAATTGCAGGAACATGATAACTTCAAACTCAAAAAGTGTTTTTTGAGGGGGTTACGCACTCTATTAAGCGGGGAAATATGCCCAGTTTGCCATTCCTGGGAAACAATCCTGCGGACGTCCATGTAGTAACACCCATTATCAGAACGCTCTGATCCCTATCAGTGTCTCTGTTACCTGATCTCAATTCTTTGAAATATTTGTAAATAACAACAAAAGATGGTAGTGAAAATGCAGCTGCTCAGAAAATGCAGTTTGTAAATTTTTACGTGAGATTCCTTTTACTTTTTCTTTTACAGAAATACAAATTATCTTTTCCGTTATTTTTGTAACACTTCAGTCGATATCAGTAGAAAGTGAAGGAATTTCCTGATAATTTCTGTTTCTCTTCGCCAAAAGTCAAGGTAGATTTAAAGATTTAAGGTACTTTCTTTCGCTGAGAATGCAAGACGCAGTTATTTCATATCAGTAAATGTATATAGAAATTATAAGATGGCGAGTAATAAACCCAGCCTAAGGGTTGCTTGCAGCAATCTGAGCAGACAACACACCCCAGCAATATTTCCTTCCATCCGACCCTCCTGTCAGTCCATTTTTAACCCTGCATTAATCTTCGCAGCTGGTCACGTGGTCCCGTCTTCTTCATTCTGTGAAGGTACGGCTGTCCTGCGAATTAGTATGAAGTGCGTGGTTGAAGGGAACTTCCATATTTCGGTGCTCTCTTCCCCTTACCCTGGAGAGATTAAAGCCAGTTCCCCCCTCCCCTGCCAAACACACCCTGGAAACTTGCCTTTCTATATCCCCAATCTCTCGACGGTTTCAGCCTAGCACCTAGGCGAGGCTATTTGCAAGAGAATTTGCGAAGTGGAGACGGGTTATTAATTTAAATTCATGAGCGAGTCGAAATGTATGCATTGTGTTGAGAATACAAATTACACGCGTCGCTACGCCTTCTCTCTGGTCCCTAGCACGTTTGTGACAAGGGAACGAGGTGTTCTGAGCCTCGTTGTGTGTGTAGGCTAAAGGTACTACATAGACATTGCTCAAAAATATTTACTTCGCGTTCTGTCTGTGTTGAGTAAGAATATAAACGTGTCATGTGTTCTTGGTTTATTGCAGAGTATCTCTGCATATTGCCACATCATTCGTAGCAGTATTGTGTAGATGGTTTCCGTTCAGGCCTACGGCGCATGTTCCTGCGCATCCTCCACATAACGTAGCAGGGAAGACTCCTCCCACGACCCCGCTTTTGTTATTTCGCGCATGCTCAGGCTTTACAGCGCATGTCTCTGCGCATCCTCCACCTGACGTAGCTGGGATAACTCCATTTAACACTTGATTCAATTCTCTCGCGCATGCGCAAGATGCTTTCATTGCTTCCTTGTCGAAAATTCAACTGGAGACCCAAAATAATAGATAACTGACCAAACCACTGGACTTAGAAACATGAAATTTACTTGTATTTTAGACAAAATAACTCAAGAAGGAGCTCTGTGTATTATACGAACACGTACATCTCAATATGGTTGTATTTTGAGATAATAATAAATAATAATAATTCCTTTATTTAGCGGGCGGGGTTCAGCCGTAGGTTGCTCTGCCACCTAACCCTTGTCATGAGCTACATAAGAAAATATAAGTATATATAATATAATATGATAATATATGAGTACAGATGGAAAGCTTGATTACACTAAAGAGAAATTAAAAAATTCACATTACCTACAATTATGAATATTCTCATTTCAGTAATATTAGTCATAAGATAATATAAATGTGAAAGAACAAGAAAAGAAAAAAAAATACAAATATGAAAAGAAAAAATATAAATGTGAATGTTAACATAAGGTTGCATTTAAGTAAATAATAATAATAATTTGAAGATATTAATAAAATTCCAATAGTTACAGTTATAGAATATGAGTGTTTTGTCGTTTGTTGAGTGCCAGTTCACTTCTAGTATGTGCTACTGTTCTGCATCTGTTCCTGTAGAAGCATTTCTTTCAATTTAATTTTGAAACTCTTATTGAGTTTTATGGATTTAACATTCGTTGGTAGTGCATTCCATGCTTTCGGGGCAGATATAGAAAAGGATGAGGTATATAGCGTAGTCGAATGGTGAGGAATGTCAAGTTCGTTGTGACGACGTGTCCCGTGTCTGTGAATTGTGTTGCGATTACATCATTTTTCAAATAAGTACGCGGGTTTACGTTCACTTTGCAGATCATGAATGAAAGATAGATAGTGCAGTAGCCTCCTGTTGGCCATTGTTAAAATATTATATCTGTTTAAGATGGGAAGGATGTGATCGCGTTTATCCAGGCCAAAAGTATAGCTATCTGATGCATGCATTTTGTGCGATTTGAATTTTTCTGCTGAGTTTTTTCGCATACATGGACTAATGAACACGTCTAACACACACACACACACAGTCTCAGGAGTGTGTGGAGCAAACGAACGTAAACAAGTCATCTGCGCAAGTAGTTAGGGCTCGACTAGAACGCGTGAGAGGATATCAGCAGGTACGGATGCAGGTACCAGCAGTTTTTACGGCTTTGCTCCGCGCACTCGATTTCTCCCCTTTTCTACCGATAGTAATGCGTTCCGCCACACGGTCCATCACTAGAACAGCTCTTTGTACGGTACTCGAACCCGATGCTGCTGCACCATGGATGTGAATCTCTCTCCGAAAAGTTGAAATTCCTAACGAGCTCCAAATCTTGTTTCAACATTGCAAAACGAGCTCAAAGTTAAATTGAGTGGTGG
This sequence comes from Lepisma saccharinum, assembly GCF_977018435.1. NCBI lineage: Eukaryota > Metazoa > Arthropoda > Insecta > Zygentoma > Lepismatidae > Lepisma > Lepisma saccharinum. Next base: position 90,381,795 of record NC_139233.1, read on the forward strand.
TCGCCCCACGTTAGTGTGTGTGTGTAATGCGAATTGACTCCGCGACAAAAGCTTACTGGAGCGTGCATGCGATAACCTTGGGCATCCTTGGCGACTGGTGGGGTGAGGGGGAGAGATCCTGTAGGATGGGGCAGACCGAAGTCCCGAGGGAGATGTGTGGGAATTTGACTTGATGGATGCTTCCCTCGATCTCCTTAGAGGAAGTCGCTTCTTGCCCTCTCTCCCATTTATATTCTTCCCTTTTGTGTTGAGTTCTTCTCCCCCCTACGTTCTCCCCCACCCTTTTTTCATATTTTGGCAAGGGATGTAAAGCAGCTGTCTTCGCCTTGAATATATAAGCCTGTTAAATATTTACCCCCTCCCGCAGGTACAATAGCCTGTCGATTGGGATGTTCTCAGATCAGCACCCCTTGGCAAAAGCATGTGGGGAACCTCAAATTTCCTCCCTCCCCCCCCCTGCACGGTGAACACGGTGTTACCCGCACATCGATTCTTGTCCTGTTTACACCTCGACCTGTTCGATCTTTTTCTCCCAAGCAAAGACGCCGAATCTGTTGCAGCAGTTGTTGCGGTTTGTCTTCGAGAAAGTCTGATTTTTCAGTTCAGTCGTCGTGAAGAAACTTCTTTAACTTTGTCGGGATGGAAGAGAAAGAGTTCAGAGCGAGATTATTTGCCAGAAAGGCTCCATTTGACTACTCGAGCCTACCAACCGCCCAAACCTTCTCGTTTCACGCCGCCCTTAGTGTTTCAAGATTTTTCCGCGGCGTCCAAGTCAGCTTGCAACGCTCGGTTAGTGTCATTAGGTCGCTTCTTAAGTTAAAAAATAAACATATATTTTAAATTCAGAAAGATTTTATGTGTAAATAGCACTAAATAAGCACATATTTGGAACAATCATTGATTGAATTTCACTGAAAATATTGGAACATTTCTCGGTGCCCCTGTAATAGGGTGACCATAATTTTTTAACCAGAAAACGGGACATCCCAAGACGATCAGTTTACTCCCTCCCCCGCCCTTAATTTTCTGAAATGAAAAACCGGTTAAGCCTAAACATTAAATTATTGGTATTATTAACGTATTGTTATATATTAAAGGATGGATAACATAAATGACACATCATAAACAATAAACGAAATATGATCTCCCATTTTCAAAAGGTATTAACCATTATGATCTCGGTGTGACTTACGTAGAGTTTCTTGTCCTTTCTGATCAACCAGAAGTATTTAACAGAAGATCCAGTCTTCCTGAGAGGAGCTTTATACTTCATCAGTCGTTCATAAATATCCACGAAAACCTTACCCCACATATCAGACACACAACTCTAGATTTATCTTTTGTGTTTGTGTCACGACGCAGGAATTTTAAATTCAATTTTCAATTCCGTAAAGAATCTGCATGCTTATTCACTGCTCTACAAATAACGAAACACATACAAAACATCTGGACCGTTTACCCACTGTACCCCCGTGAGAATTACGTAGATTTTTTTTTTGTAATCGACAGATTTTAATGTGTTATGTAATGTAAAAGTGGTTCCAGCGTTAAGAAAGCATAAATAACGGAGATATTTGATACCAAAGAATGGTACGTGTAAGTTAAAACCTGCAATTTCGAAGTATTTTCGCCGCTTTCTGTTAGTAAAAACTGCTTGTATGTATACTAAAATAGCGAAAAACACGCCGAAAATAACTATCTCTAACAATCCTAACCTAACTACGTAAAGTTATAGCTGCTGTTGTGGAAAGAGGTTTTGGATGAGTAGTGTATATTAGCCGGTTCAAAATAATACTTTGTAGGTATGCCTTTTTTTATCAATGGAATGTCAGTTTTTGACATATTTTGACAATTTTTTTGTCGATGTTTAAGCGTTTTAGCGTTGTTTTAGTACAAATTTTCACTGCACCATTTTTTCCCCACTCATACTTGGTAGGTATGCCACGATCTTACGTGGTATGACTTAACCCCATCTATTTTTTTATTCGTGCTAAACTACACGAGAGCGATCTTACGTGGTATGACTTAACCCCATCTATTTTTTTATTCGTGCTAAACTACACGAGAGCGATCTTACGTGGTATGACTTAACCCCATCTATTTTTTTATTCGTGCTAAACTACACGAGAGCGATCTTACGTGGTATGACTTAACCCCATCTATTTTTTTATTTGTGCTAAACTACACGAGAGCGATCTTACGTGGTATGACTTAACCCATCTATTTTTTTTATTCGTGCTAAACTACACGAGAGCCTCTACGTGCTTTGACCTACTTTAGAGTAGGACCATAAAGACAGTTCACCAACCGAAAATGGGGCTCGGAGTGAGACTCGGTGAGGCTCGCCTTAATGGTTTGCTCTTGTAAGACATAAACCTCATTTTCTTACAGTGTTGCCAACACCTTACTCAAAAAAATCACCAAGGTTTTTTTTCTTGGTCTAACCTAACCTAAAGCAAGGAGCTGGCGAGCTTTTTTTTATGCATTTAACCTCAGTGGTAGCATATTTTGACGATTTTTTTTGTTGATTTTATAGCGTTTGACGATGCAATTTTCACCGCATCTAATTTTTTCCCACTCACACTTGGTACGAATGCCACGATCTTACGTGATATAACTTAACCTATCCTTTATTTTTCTTACGAACTTTTTAAAACTGCTCCGTCACCCTCTCGTTCTTCACGTCGTACGCGAAAGACTTCTCTGCGACCAAGATGACGCTGCACAGAGTATCGGCAGGCAGCGCGTCGTGGAACTCGCAGACGATCTTGATGTTGGTTCGATCGTTGACCACCACCTGCTTTCTTTTTGTGGCATTGATGACGAACATCGGCCTGCGTGCTTTGAATTCGCTGGGCGTGTAGTACATGTCCACGCTTCCCTCGGTCACGCGTTTGTAAGCCGTGTAAGCTTCGTAAAGTTTGAGGTAATCGTCTTTGGTCATGTCGAGGTTGTAATTCTCGCGCGGGAACACTTCGTTCCTACCGTTCTTCAGATAAACGTTCTTGATCTTGCAGTCGTCGAATTCGCAAACAGATTTTTCTTAAGTCTTACTGTTTCCAAGATAACCCCACTTCCGGTCGCCATTTTGGATTTCCGAACATAGGTTGTATTCATATTTTACTCACATATAGGCGTACGTGATGAATCCGCAAACAGATTTTTGCTAAGTTTTACCGTTTCCAAGATAACCCCACTTCCGGTCGCTATTTTGGATTTCCGAACATAGGTTGTATTCATATTTTACTCACATATGGGCGTACGTGATGAATCTGCAAACAGATTTTTCTTAAGTCGTACTGTTTCCAAGATAACTTCACTTCCGGTCGCCATATTGGATTTCCGAACATAGGTTGCATTCATATTTTACTTACATATAGGCGTACGAGATGAATCCGCAAACAGATTTTTCTTAGGTCTTACCGTTTCCAAGATAAGCCCACTTCCGGTCGCCATTTTGGATTTCCGAGCATAGGTTCTATTCATATTTTTTCTCACATATGGGCGTACGTGACGAATCCGCAAACAGATTTTTGCTAAGTTTTACCGTTTCCAAGATAACTTCACTTCCGGTCGCCATATTGGATTTCCGAACATAGGTTGTATTCATATTTTACTTACATATAGGCGTACGTGATGAATCCGCAAACAGATTTTTCCTAAGTTTTACCGTTTCCAAGATAACCCCACTTCCGGTCGCCATTTTGGATTTCCGAACATAGGTTCTATTCATACTTTTTCTCACATATGGGCGTACGTGATGAATCCGCAAACAGAGTTTTGCTAAGTCTTACCGTTTCCAAGATAACCCCACTTCCGGTCGCCATATTGGATAACTATCTGCCATCTGTTAGAGGTTTTGTGAACTAAGTGGTGCTTTGTTTGTGTGTAAAAAAGAAAATGCAATGCTTTTTGCACTTGGTTATCATCACCTAACATGTTATTAATTGTTTTTTAAAATTAATTACAACTGAAAACTAATAATTAATATTATCTAAAGTTACTAATTAATATTATACAAATAATTGATATATTCTTTTTGTTCTTGTTGCTAGTGTTGGGTAATTATAGTTGTTGCAAAATATAAGCTCTCGCGTATGACAGTTTTTGAGTTTTGTTGGGTATATATAGACGAATCGAAATTTTACTTGTTATGTTAAATTGTATGTTAGGGTACATGGTAGGAGAAATCATTGTATATTAGAGCGCTCTTTTAATGATTTGCCTATAACTGCATACAGGCAGCCGTAATTTAACATAAAATATCCTGATCCTGTTTCTTCTAGCATGTGCGACGTTTGTTGTGGTGGGATTATTGGGGGAAATGTGATTCTCCCATGATGTCATCTGACTTACTAGCATATGCGATACGAAGAACAGGTGTGTATGTGGCTTACTAGGATTAGGCTCATGGTAATGAGGTCCTAGTAGCTGAAACGTTGTCGGGGTATTTTGCATTTTTTTTTCAAATATGAACATGTTAAAACTGAACTGTCTCGGATTTTGAGTTTTGTATTCACCCCGAGAAATTTTATATAAAATAACATACCTGAAAATTGTATTCACAGTAGATTGAATTCTTGAGTTTTTGTATTCGCACACAAGAAATTCTATATAAATAACATCTGAAAATTCTATTTACAGTAGATTGAATTTTTGAGTTTTGTAATCACTCCAATAAATTCTATATAAAATAACATACCTGAAAATTGTATCGCTATATACTAGACTTTTTGATTTCTGTGATTTTGGAGAAAGCAATGGCATCCACCACCAGTTTCAACCGTAAAAATGATAAAACTGAATGTGTTACTTGTGGGAAGCTAATCTCAAGGAACAATTTATCGGTACACAGGGCAAGATGTAGCAAAACAGGTTCGAGAATTAATCGTTCGTTACCTTCTAAGCCCTGTGCTCGATGCGAAAAAATGATCAGCATTGCAAATTTAAGTAAACACCTCAAAATTTGCAAACCATCGACCGGACAAGCAACGAAAAGGAAAATCGATAATTCAGAAACGGAAGCTTCCACTTCCAAGCAAATTAAATTATCCAATGAACCCAAACCAATTAGATCTGCATTCAACGACCAACTCCAGGATTTTTCAATTAAGTCAGAACCAGGCCGTGACATCCTTAGTTTCTTGGATGAAACGAAAACATCTGTACTAAATATTTTGAAAGATAAACTTGAAAACAACTCTATAAAAGTATATGTTGTTCTGTTTTCTGAATACGAGAAAGTTGATGGCACAACAAGTATTTTTTATCATTGTACAAAAAACCAGACACTTTATTTTGCCGACGTCGAAAATTTGGACAACTTCTATTATAAAGTTTCCAACGAGCTGGTTAAGAAACATGACGATTTCGAGGCTAAAGGGTCGGGATGGTCTCTATGTGGAAGTCCTCACACGTTAACTGTTTACGTGAACCAATTCTCGCCTCTTCGCGCTTCCAGCTACGTTCCTCTTCCACCGAACATTCAACACAAGAGAGCTGTGTTAAATATACAGAACAGCGATAACAAGTGTTTTCTTTGGTGTATATTGGCTGCACTGCATCCTGTTTATTGCAAAAATAATCCACAGTGGGTTGGACATTACAAACAATACAAGACCGAGTTTGAAAGTGTAATGTCTGACATTGAATACCCGGTGACATTGTCGGATATAACAAAGTTCGAAAATCGTGCAGGAAAACGCATCGCTATTAATGTATATTCCTTCACGTCAGATAAATATCTCGTGCATCCCGTCAGGATAAGCGATATCGACGATGACGATGCTTGTGTAATAAATCTCCTTCTCATTTCCAACGAGGATGTCTATCATTACACGCTAATTCGTTCAATGTCTCGATTACTAGGAAGCCAAACAACCAAGCATGAACATTGTATCGAAGTTTGCCCGAGATGCCTAACCACGTTCGACGATCAAAAACAACTCAATTATCGAAAATACACCGGACGTCAAATTGCTATCGAGAAACTTGCCGAACATAAAATATATTGCGGTGACAACAGATCGGCTAGAATGTTGATGCCCGAAACGAACGAAGTCGAAGAATTCAAAATGCACAAGGCATTGTTAGAACATCGTCGCAGATTTCGAGGCGTTCCTCAAACCACTCTCGTACTGCGAACCGAATCCTGAAATTTCCTCCACAACGCCGTACCAGCTTCATCAACCAAACAGTTTCGGCTATGTTGTTGTGCGACGTGATAAAATAAATGAAGCATATATATACCGCGGACCAAATGTAATCGAACACTTCCTGGAAAAAATGGTGGAGGAGGTTGAGGTAATTGGTAGCGTACTGCTTACATCAAAACCGATGGCACCTTTAACTGAAAATGAACTTCAAAATTACAATTCCACTGAGGTGTGTCCGGTATGTGATCAAACTTTCACTGATGAGAACAAAAAAATATTCCACCACGATCATTTCAGCGGAAACTATATAGGTGGAATTTGCAACACGTGCAATCTTAAAATCCAGAAACCTAAATTCATCCCCATATTCTTTCACAACGGAAGCGGATATGATTTTCACCATCTGGTGAGACATCTTGGCTACGATCCGAAACGTATAGGTGTCTTGGCCGAGAATGAAGAACGCTACATTAGTCTCAGCAAGCAAGTGTCGATTCGGGGAACGAAAAATACAATCGAGATGCGCTTCCTGGATTCGTATAGATTTCTCTCTGCAAGTCTGGATGCTTTAGCGAAGAAACTCACCGACGATCAATTTAAAATAACTAGAGCTAGTTTTCCCAACGTAGACATAGAACTCGTTAGACGTAAAGGGATTTATCCTTACGAATATGTTAGTGATGGTTCTAAATTTAACGACGACGCTCTTCCACTTCCAAGAGAATTTTACAGCAGACTCAGAGAGAAAGGAATCACGGACGAAGAATACCAACACGCGCAACTCATGTGGGAGAAATTAGAATGTAGGACACTTGGAGACTACCACGATGCCTACTTAAAATTAGACGTGACGATACTCGCGGATGTTTTTCAAGCGTTCAGGAAAACGGCAACGAATATTTATAAATTAGATCCAGCGTATTTCTACAGTCTACCGGGATTAGCGTGGTCGGCAATGTTATTCCAGACAAAGGTCAAGCTGGAACTGATATCGGACGTTGACATGTTGCTATTTATCGAAAGAGGGATACGAGGTGGAATGGTGCAATGCGTACAGAGACATGCAAAAGCTAATAACGTACACATGAAAGAAGATTACGATTCAAATCGAGCATCGAATTACATCTTCTACGCCGACGTTAATAATCTCTACGGACATGCCATGGTTCAGAAACTTCCTTACGGGGGATTCGAATGGTTAGATCCCACTTCGATGGACATTATTCATTTCGACGATAGCGAGTGTGGTTTCTTCGCAGAGGTAGATCTCCAATTCTCCGACCACCTGCACGACACGTTTTCGGATTTGCCTCCGACTCCCGAAATCAAATGTCCACCCGACACGGTTCAAGACAAGCTTTTGTTAACATTGGACCCTAAACAGAGATACGTCGTCCACTACAAGAATCTCCGGTTTTTGATTGGGAAGGGTGTTCAGATAGTAAATGTTAGAAGAATACTGAAGTTTAAACATTCCACGTGGTTAAGACCTTACATAGAAACTAACACACAACATAGAACAGCTGCCACTTCCGATTTAGACAAGGACTTCTTTAAATTAATGAACAATGCGGTGTACGGAAAGACCATGGAGAATGTTAGAAAGCACGTAGACGTGAAATTAATTTCCGATAAGAATAAATGTCGGAAGTGGATAGCCGATCCTAGATTGAAGTCGAGAAAAATTTACAACGAGAATTTGGCACTTTTCAATCTAGATATAAAATTGATGAAATTCAGAAAACCAATTTACGTTGGCGCAACGGTTCTCGACTTGTCGAAACTTTACATGTTCGAATTTCATTACGACGTGATGAAACCCTTCTACAATGATAAAATATCATTTTTGTACACGGACACCGACAGCTTCATTTACAGCATACAAACACCTAACCTATACGAAGACATAAAAAATCCTTCCATGCTTGAGTATTTCGATACTTCTGCGTATCCTCAACCCAACAGATTTGGAATTCCATCTCGTAACAAAAAAGTCCTAGGTAAACTGAAAGATGAATGTAACGGTGATATTATTGTTGAGTTCGCGGGTTTGCGTTCGAAGATGTATGCCATGAGAACAGAGAGTAGCGTCACAAAGAAAGCAAAAGGTGTGGGCAAAAATACGGTGGAGAACAAACTCATCTTCCACGATTACATGGATTGCCTTTACTCACAATCGACGATACTAAGTATAGAACAAAGAATCCAAAGTGTAGACCACGTGATTACAACAAACAAAGTTAGGAAAGTAGCATTAGATCCGCATGACGATAAAAGATGTATTTTGTCTTGTGGAATCCACACGTTGCCTTGGGGACACTATCGTTTAGAAATTAGTAAAAATTGTAGGCAATGCAATTGAAAAAAAAACTTTAACTGTCTCACATACACAATAAAATAAATAGCAAGGACAATGAATCTTTTTGGTTTCCGAAAGCAAACAATGGAGACTGTACACCGCACGACGACAGATCATGAATTTCTACCTTCCATGTTAACTAAACTCAACGGTCTACTGATTATTCACCTGAACAGCAGTAGAGTATTTTTGTACGTCTGACCGCAACTTTGATTTCTTGACCAAACGACCGCAAAAAGTTGAAAAACTCACTTTCTCCCCCTGTTCCGCGCCTCATTTATTACGCTGACGACGTTTCGCGGGCGCAAAAAGGCAGTGATGAGTGAAAGATGAGCTCTCATCTCCTCATCTTCTCATCTTCTCATCTTGTTATCCTCCAAAATGTTTGTAGATCGTGACGTTTGTAAACCTCTCTCTCGAGAACGATGTGCCACACACACATACACGCATACACAGGCACATACACACGCACACACACGCACTTATTTTCTCTCCACGTTCCGTGCCTTATTTATTACGCTGGCGATGTTTCAGGGTGCAGAAAAGCAGTGATGAGTGAAAGATGAGCTCTCATCTTCTCATCTTCTTATTTTTTTATTTTTGAAGGACCAAAATGTTTGTAGATCGTGATGTTTGTAAACCTCTCTCTCGGGGGAAGGATGTGGCACACACATACACACGCGCGCGCTCTCATCTTTTTATTTTTTTATTCTCTTATTTTCTTATTCTCTTATTCTTTTATTTTGAAAGATGAGTGTATTTTATCGTAATTTTCCAAGTCCGGGACCAAATGTTTATATATTGCGACCTACGTAAACCTCTCCTCTCATCTTCTCATCTTCTCATTTTTGAAAAATGAGTGCATCTTATCGTAATTTTCCAAGTCCGGGACCCAAATGTTTATATATATATATATTGTGATATTCGTAAACCTCTCCTCTCATCCTCTTATTTTGAAAGATGAGTGTATTTTATCGTAATTTCCCAAGTCCGGGGCCAAATGTTTATATATAGTGATCTTCGTAAACCTCTCTTCTTATTCTCTTATTCTCTCATCCTCTCATTCTCTCATTTTCTTATTTTCTCATTCTCTCTACTTTTAGAATATTGTCGTCAACATTAGAGATGAAGTTGGAGTGCTGGAATCAACGGGGCCAAAATGTTTATATATAGTGATCTTCGTAAACCTCTCTCTCGGGGAGGGAACGATGTGCCACACACATACGTGCGCGCGTGCGTATGCTTTTTATTATTTTCCGTATTGTGACGCAAACAAACAAACAAATAATAATCGTTGTTTTTTTTTAGAATACCTGGCCCCTAACCTCGCCAGGATGCGTGGTGCCCAGCCAAAAATGTAAAAGTTTTCTAATGGCTGCGGTTATAGATTACCGCACCTCTGTAGAGTTTCACGTGTTTTATTTTTTTCCCCCAAACTTCCATGAAACCCTACAGAGGACCTCCGTAATGCATGCAACGTGTACTAACGACTCTAGTGTTATTTGATGTTGTGATATTTTTGGATATAGAGTTTTATTGTGAGATATAGATAAAAATAATTATGTTTATTATAATATTTTTCTTGATGAAGATGGAGAATATGTGTGTGTTACAAATAAAGTTGCATGCTTTTTTCTAGTGTGTGTGTATATGTTTTTGATGTTTCGACAGCATCTGAAACGATAAAAAAAAATTTTATTGTTAATTTTCACGTGTAAAAAACAACAACAAATTTTTTTTTGTGCAAATTTTCTGATTGTCTCGTGCTATAGTGCAAAAAGATATTGTAGCTGATAGCTAATGAAATTAACATTTGTAACTGATCTGAACTAGTGAAATTCGTATTGTGCCATTATAACTGATTGTGCTAGTACTAAAAATTTCTTATTGTGCAAGAAAATAGATGTTAAAAACTTGTTAAAACTGCTCTGTGACCCTCTCGTTCTTCACGTCGTAGGCGAAGGACTTCTCTGCAATCAGGATGACACTGCATAGGGTATCCTCGGGCAAGGCATCGTGGAACTCGCAGACGACCTTGATGTTGGTTCGATCGTTGACCACAACCTTCTTTCTCTTAGATGTGTTGATGACGGTCATGGGTCTCCGTGCTTTGAACTCGCTGGGCGTGTAGTACATGTCCACACTTCCCTCGGTCACGCGTTTGTAAGCCGAAAACGCTTCGTAAAGTTTGAGATAATCGTTTTTGGTCATGTCGAGGTTGTAATTCTCGCGCGGGAACACTTCGTTCCTGCCGTTCTTGAGATATACGTTCTTGATCTTGCAGTCGTCGAATTTGCTGGAATCTTTTTCCTGATTGTTGTCCCTCCCGGTCTGAAAGAGCACTACGACGAAATCTGGCATGTCGAACTGTATGTTGTTGAACTGCGTCGTCACGTCGAATTCCATGTGACTTCCGGACGCCATCTTCTGCACGCACTGGTAACCGTGAAAGTGAATCGGCACCTGCGGACTTTTCAAGATCTCCGCTTTGTACTTGAGGGCGTAGTTCGTTTCGTATTCCACCACCGGCATTCTCAATTCCATGCTTTGGATGACGCACTTGGCTGCTTCGGGTAAAGTGTTGGCTATCGGCGTGGTGCCGTCCGGACCTAAAGTAGCGTATCGCATCAGTGCGTCGTTGTCGTTGGCCGCTCTTCGAAACGTGACCCTCAGTCCTCCCTTCCACATGATCTCCTTGTAGTCCGAGAAGAATCCTGGAAGCAGACGCATGGGAAAGAGCACCGTGTGACTTCTCGTCGATATTTTGGTCCCGGCTTCGAATCCTCCTGCCTGATAGTACGCTGCGTCTGTTTTGGATAATTTCAATGTTCCCACTGCCGTCGACGTGATGCCTGGATAGTCTATTCTGTCGATGACGGTATTGTGTTTCCTCACCTCTACCTGCGAGAACAGGTGAGGCACGAAGTTGTCCACGAGTATCAAGTTTGCTGCTGCAGGAAACGCGTCTCCGCTTTCTTTCTTCACCACGTCGAATTGAAGGTAGAGGTCCGCTCTGTGAGGATGAATGAACCCGTCGCCTACGTCCACATCGTATTCGATCTCCCTGTTCGCTTCGTTCAGATTGGCAAACGTGCGACGGTTGGGAGGGAAAGATTGCAATTCGTAACTTTCGATTTGCTCCATGCTCACTATGTATGGTTATTTATTATACGTTGATCTCCACGATGGCAGTAGTTGTTGCACCTGCGAAATCCACCACGTCTCCTTTCTCGTTCGTCACTACCAACTCTATGTCGTCTATGCGGTTGCGACATACTGGAAAATAGATCGGCGAAGAGGGCGTGTAGATGATCGGTTCCATGAATTCGGAACTTGGTTTGAAAGTGGCTATGATTCCCGTCTGCTTGTGACTTCCTAACAATCCGTCCGAGGATTTTGTGATCATACCTTCTGCCACGTTACAGTGTACGTTCAGAGTCTCTATGGCCAAGAATTTAGGAATGTTTGTTGCCACGTGCTTGATGCCAGCTTCGAGTTTGGTGTTGTTCTCGAAACCTAAAAGTTCTCCTATGGTGCCCAGGTCCACGGTCTCCGTCGCCGACAGGATTTCCACTCTGTGCGTAACCGAATTTTGAGAAAAGTACGTGCCTTTGGGTAACTGAGCTTGCAAAGTGGAAAGATTGTATTGTCCTGGCGTGACGACGATGTGTTCGCTTCCGACGCTAATTTTGTTGTTGTGCTGCGTAACATTAGGTATGAGGTACATGCTGTAGAATGCACGCAGAGCCACGGATTTAGGATAGACAATGTCGTCGTGCAGCGTGAGTTTCAAGATTGAAGATTCGCTCGTGAGATGGAACACGCCCATCCTAGTGATGCTGTTTCAGGTTCCACAGTACTTTCTGGAAATCTTCGACTGTAGGGTTATTTATTTTAGAGAGAAACGCGAGCACGGAGAGGCAGAGATGACCGCAGTTCACGTCTCCGAAATCTTGAATGCGTTCGTCGTTGTAGTATATGGAGGTTTTGTTCGTTTTCAGATAATGAACTAAATTTGTAGGTGGAACACCTCCGAAAGAATCGAAAACAAATGCTTTATTATTGTTTTTGTGGTAACATATCCAATGTGTGCCTGGATTTTCTTGACTGTCCAAGTTGACTACTCCACATTCTCTTCTTTTCACGCTTGAAGGTAACGAGTCGGACATAAAAACTCCTCTGAAGTGTTTGATTTGTAACGGTTCGATCAGAGATTCAATGTCTCGGTTGGTGAGTGCTTCTGTTTCTTTTTTTTATATTTCTTCAAAGCATCGAGGTTGCTTTTTTGTTTTTTGGTTATACCTTTCCCCTTCTTCTCCATGGCCAGGTTGTGACGTTTCTGTTCTTCCAATTCTGCTTTGTTCTTCTTCGAGTCGATGACGGTTTTCGCAATGGCGGCACTTCCGCCGGCCAAACTTCCAACGGCCCCCAATGCTGCCAGGATGGCCGGGATGCTGAATATGAAACCTCCGATCTTTTGCTGTTTCCGCGAACGCTGCAATCTTTTCAATTGAGGTGTGCTGAGAAGTAATTTCATTCCATGTCCTTTCGACAAGCAAGAACGTTTCTTCTCGCGTTGTTTTTTGGTGAGTAACCCATCGAGGGTACCTAGATTTTTTAGATTGGAGTATGGTATCTGGTACACGACACCCTTGGGCTTCATGTTGATGCTCTATGTGTTATTTTCACGGTATGTTATTTATATATATATTCTGAGATTTTTTCTTGTGTAGTTTTTTACGGTATGTTATTTATATATTTTCAAGGCCTCGCAGTCGTTACACAAATTCTATTACATGCTTTGTTTTCTTGCCAAGAAGTTCCTTTGTCCCCTTGTACACAATTCGAGTTTTGTTCTCGATTAAAATAGATAGCTTCTCGTCGGATAACATGTTAGCGTATCGATCTGGTAAAAATAGACTGTATTGTGCGTTGAGCAACAGGCGTACCTTGGGACCATACTGGGTAGAAACGATTGAACCGGAAGTTATCGTGTAAGATTTGTCGACTTCCAATTCCCGAATTTTTACATACTCGACTGACAAATTTAGCATTTGTTTTAATGCTTGGAGATCACTTATTTTTTTAGTTGTCATATCGAAGAAGAGAAAAATTTCAGTGTGTGTGTTAGGGAAATTTAATTGTTTTTCACGATGTGTGTTATTTATATATACCGAAGATTATTTTTCACGATGTGTGTTATTTATATATCAAGTTTCTTTGACAGGTATATATATTATTATTTTTTTAACAGAGGAAAGAAAGTTCGTGCTTCGGAGAACGCGATGATGTGCGTAGTGATATCTTCGTCTCCTGCATAGACTTGTACCAATCATCAGTATACCGTCTTCTTCCCTGCCTTGCCTCGTACAGTTCGTCCAACCTATCGTTTAATTTCTCCCCTGCAGCCGAAAGCAGAATGTTGAGATCATCGCACCTCAGGCCGCTGATCTTCCGAAGAAGGTCCTTGAGAACCATTTCACAAGGGATGCGAAATTCCGGCGTTGTTTTTGCTATGATCACAAGTTTATTAACATCTCCGTTAACTACCTTTTTGAATATTTTAGATAGTAGTTCGTGTGGCAAATCAGTTATGCAACCCATGTTGTTTTTTTTACTGTATGTTATTTATATACCCCACCCCAATTTTTGTTTCGTGTTCATGGCGATGGTGGTGCCTAGTGCGGCGACCCGTTCACCCAACGATGCGTCTCTGCTCACGAATCTTTCGAAAGCTGCGTGCTCTAACTTTCTGTCTGCTTCGTGACGTGCATCCAGATCTGTCTGTGTGGTGTTGTAAGCAATGTCGTGATCTTTGCATGCGGCGTCCAACGGATTCACACCCTTGTCTCCTCTCTCCAATCTTTTCTCAAGTTTGGTACCCGGTCCACAGTACTGGTAGCCAGGTAGATGCATCTCGAAAGGTAGCTTGTTGATGATGTCGTTCACAAGTCCCTTTCCTTCGGCCACGTTCCAAAATTTAGGAGGCAGCGTGTTGATGATTTTGATGAGGTAACCTATGCCCTTGTCGTCGTTAATGATGAAGTTGGAAAGTTTTGTGCTGATCATGTCCACGATGCCAACCTTCTCGTTGTAGAAATTACGGTTGCCTGCATTCTCCTCGCCGGCTATCACCAACAATCGGTCCACGAGCTTCCTCACGTCGTCCACCCAAACGAATTCTTTGGGTAACGTGTTGTAGCGTTTGACGCCGCTGCCTGTTTTGACCTGGTTCCAAATCGGTTTGATGAGATTCCTGTACTTCTCGCCGCTGCTCGATTTCACCCTATTCTGCGAGGCGTCGTTGTTCTGGTACAAGGCATCCGTCATGATCAGAATTTCCTTGTAACTCTGGTAATCTTCGTCGGTGTAATCTTTCGGCTGCTTTTTGGCGACGAGTTCCCACAGTCCCACCGTACCCGGATACCTGTTCCAACTATCCTTGTCGCCTAAATTGACTTTAATGTCGTTGCCTTCGAAGGTCACCTTCGATTTCCCAATCTTCCACACCACACCGCCGCCTTCGCTGGTTTCCATGCTGGGATACAATCCGAACACTTCATCCTTGTCGAATTTCCCCGTGCTCAGGTAGTCTCGTGCCAAAGGTCCCAACTCGATTTTATCCGAAGACGTGCTGCCTATGGCTCGACGTCGTGCCGGTGCATCCTTCAGTTCGAACGGCGTCGAAGGAATGCTCGAAATGGGCGTGGGTACAGCGTAACTTTTAGCTGCGAGCGGTACGAGTTCATTAATCAAATTTTTATTTTGTTCCGTGACACTTTTAATTTCTTTACCTAGACCGCTGATGGCATCGATCACAGGTTGATCCTGACGTTTCTTCTCTTCGTAGAATCCGCGATTTTCGGATTTCCAACCTTTGAAGCGTTTCGCGAGGTAATCGCGAAGCTTGAGATTTTCGTCTTCAATTTTTCGTTTCGTCATGACGTTATTTATATACGTCGTTTCTCACAACGTTGCAACGTTTAGAAAGTCGTTGATTTTGTTTCTGTATTTTCCATTGTTGGGTTTCCTCGTCATGTCGATCGTCACAAATCCGAAATCGTCACCGTTCCAGCAAGTAGAGCAGCAGCCTTCCGAAAATTGATTGTAGTTCATGTCCCCCCCTACGTAGTCATCGTATGCGTGCTTGAGGTTGGTGTGATCTTGACGAAACAAACATATGAAATTAGCGTTGTCGCGCACTAACTGTTTTGGAATTTTGGAAAACGTTTGAGCTAGGTAAAAACAATCCATTCCTTTGTGACGACCTTGCGTGAAAAAGTTGCGAATTTCATTTTGATTTTCCAGAATGGCGTCGTCGAACACAACGACTGAATTTTCACGACAATTGTCAAGTGGTTTTATTTCCGAGGTGAACGTTGCAATGTCCAGACCATCGTACAGTTTTATTAGTTGCTGGTATTTGGATTGCTCCAAACTTTTCGAGAACACGTACAGGTGCCTGTTCTTCCAATCTAACCAATTCGGTGCAAGGAGAAAATTGTCCACGAGCAGTGTCGTTTTCCCACACCCCGAAGGACCTACGATTAGACAACGGATGCTGTCGGGAAGCAATTCGCCGTTCTTTTTCTTCGTTTGACTTTCCGAATTAGGTAAACGTTTCACAACATTCCACGTACTCATAGAATCACTTCGTTTGAATCGATCCAACTTGTTTCCGGAAGTCCCAGCCATTTCACCAAAAGTTTGTTGCCTCTCTTGCGCAAAATTTTTTCAATAAGGTACGTGTCGGGGTATTTAGTTTTAGAGAGTTCCTCTTCATAGAAGCGCCCCAATAAAATTTCACCGCCACTGTCCTTTATTATATACGTGTGACGGTTCCCGCGTAGAACTCGAACCACGGTAAAAAGTTCAGTACTCCAGTTTCGTGTGAAACCCCTGTCAAACGTTCGCTTCAATTTACTAACCCTCACCTGTTCTCCAATTTTGTATTTAGCCTTTTTTGTCGTGGGCGTGTACTTTGGACAGTAAACGCTAGAAATTAAACGCTGCTCGTCGGACTTGGTAACGTCAGCTGGCTTCATGCCTATCGTTGCGTGCCGTGTGTGATTATAGTCGTTAACAAGTTCCGGGAGAATAGCGACCCACTTGTAGCTTCCCTGAAGCGTGAAGCGTGACCACATGCGCGATTTCAGAGTGCGATTGAATCTTTCCACGATGCTGGCCTTGACGTCACTGAAGGTCGAGTAATGTTGAACGTTGTGTTTCCGAATAAACTTTTGGAATACGGCATTGTAAAATTCCTTCCCTTTGTCCGTGTGCAGAAACCGAGGTCGTCTGCCGCCGCTTTCGCGAAAAATTGTCTTGAATGCTTCCGTGAGGCACGTTCCTGTTTTTGCCTTCAAAGGTAGAGCCCATGCGAATTTCGAAAATGTGTCTATGACGGTGAGGAGGTACTTGTTGCCCTTGTTCAATTTATGCACGTTTTTTAACTTGCCGCTACTCATTTCGACGAGGTCGCTTTCCCAGAGGTCGTCAATTCCCTTGGTTACCACAGCCAAACGTTTGTAGTTGCGGCGTGCAGGTTTATGCAATTCTTGGACGATGGCTTGCCTAGACATTTTTATTATTTTTAGAGATTACGTTTGAAGAGAAGCACCAGCGTGATGGGATTCAAAGAGGGTGGCACTTCACTCGTGTTTTGAATGATCAGCTTATCACCAGCACTCACGTCGAAAACGGTGAGATCTTCGTCTTCGTGTATTTCATATATGTTGCGCGTTTCGTTCCAACGTGCCAGAGGAATGTTTCCTGCTTTCTGGACACCACGATTCGATATCAAAGTCATGGTGGGAACGCTAGCTTTTCTACCGTGAGACCAGTACGAAAATTCGTTTATCTGAATCGTGCCATCGAGGAGGAACTTGTAGTACGGATGATAAGGATGGAGCATGTACAGTTTGTTACCTTCGACGAACGTGGAGATTCTCTGTTGATTGGGTACGCTGTTGATTTCGATGGCTTGCAGAGAATGCAGTTTAGCGAATTTAGTATCGATGCTAACGAGGTTACTGTGAAGCTGACCCAGTGTGTTTTGTACGGGCAACAAATATTCGACTATGGTATCCGTTACGGTAGAAAATGACGGTTTGATTTTCACTTCCACCTTCAACTGCTTGTAGCTTTCGTTGAGTTCTTGCAACTTGGCACCGAAAGAGGTCAGCGTTGATTCCTGCGTTGATTCCAGCACTCCAACTTGATCTCTGATGTTGACGACGATGTTCTGAAGGTTCTCGACTTGATTCAATTTCGAGCTCTTCTCGGTAAGATCGTTCACGATGCTTCGCATCTCTGTAAACTGCGTGTGAAGGTCGGCGACGCTCTGCGAAGTGGGCAGCGTCGACACCAGCGAAGCAAGTTCGTCTCGAATCTGTTCCACGTTCGCCGTTTCCGTTTCCAATCGTTTCAGCATACGTGATATGTTCCTTTTCAAGCCATGTAATTCTTTGGAGGTGGGGAGATTGGCCACTTTACTCTCGAGATCGCTCAACGAACTTTTAATGTCACTCGAATCTGATAGTGCCGTCACCGCCGTTTTCAATTTTTCCAAATCTTCGCTCGAAGGCACGCTCGTTCGTAACGATTCCAAGTCACCCTGTATGTTGTCCAGTACGTGATGAAAATGAGTAAGATTGGATTCGACGTTCAAATTTTCCAAATATTGGATCTTCTGCTGAACCGTGCTCAACGTGTCCTGAATACTCGTCAACACACTTGCTTCAGCGTGAATATTTTTAATTTCTTCGTTGATCAATTCCAAGGACGCCTGAAGCGTAGCGATGGTGGTTTGAATGTGTTCGAAATCTTGATAGGCCTCCAATTGAATTTTTATGTTCGCGACGCTTTTACCGATGACCTGCAGTTCGTCCGACGATGGTAGGTTCGTCATGGTATCTTCCAAAGTCTGCAACTTGGATTTGATTTCTTCCAACGTGCCGGTGAATTCTTCTTGTAATTTAGAAACAACGACCTGCAAGCGTTCTATATCAATATCATTCACCACGGTTTGAAGTTCAGAGAAATTTTTTTCTATTGCGGAAGTTCGCTCTTCGATTTCGAGTTTCAATTTTTCCAAATCTTCATTTTTCGATTGAAATTGCTGTAATTTGGCCAAATCATTTTGAAGCGAATCCATGCTCAACTGTATATTTTGAATGTTGTCGTAAGAAGGTACGTCGACATAATTTTTTATCAGTGTTTTCAGTTCGGAATCGATTTTCAGAATGGGGTCGAGACATTGCGTTTGGAGCGTAGCGATCTCAGACTCTAAACTCTTGTTTAAGGTTTCCTGCAAAGCGATCAAATCAGTCCTCAACTTCTTAACACGAACGTCCAGCATGAGAATCTCTTCTGCATGGTCTACACGCTTGGTGTTGCCGAAAATGTCGTTAGGCATTTTTGGTTAACGGTTATTTATAATAGGATAGACGATTCGTAATTCTACGAAGAGAGGAATAAGTTTGTCGTAGTCTCCGAGGAGTTCCACGTACAGGTAATCTCCTGCAGACACATCGTAGGTAATGTTAGAAAGTATCTTGTCGTGCTTCATTCGAAAAATATTCTTCCCGGTAGAAATTTTGATTTCGCCTGTGTTCTCCGGATTCACGGTGATTTGAAGTTTCCCGTCGATCGGAATTTCATAGAAATGTAAATTGTTATTGAAGACGTAAAACATCTTGCCCACATCGTTATTTATTTCCGTCCATATACTATTAAGATGTACAATTAGTAGACCATTGAGTTTAGATAACACGGAAGGTAAGAGGTTATTAGAATTTGGTGATGCAGTCTCCATGTTGTTTTGTTTGCGAAAACCAAAGAGATTCATTGTCCTTGTTAGTTATTTAACACATGCCTTTACTATTCTTCAAAACCAGACAGAGGAAAAGAATGAAAGAGGGAGCCCTCGGGCGATGAAAAGTTGCAACCTGTTATTATGTTGTTAAGCCCGCTTCAAACCCAGGCTCATTAAATTCAACTTTTATTTTTCATCGCCCGAGGGCTCCCTCTTTCATTCTTTTCCTCTGTCTGCTTTTGAAGAGAAAAAAACACAGCGGACTTCATGGCTATGGGGTTACAGTTAACACACGTCACATTTATCGCTTCCATTGTAGTGCCCCCACTCTCGCGTGTGGATTTTACAATCGAGAACACGTAACTTATTGTCCGTTGCATCCAATGCTACTTTGGTTACGCGCGTCGTGTACAAATCATGCAATTTACTTGCAATGCGATGATCGGTGCTGAGTTGCCTTTTACCATGAAAAAGGCATTCTTTGTAGTCCTGCATGCTAAATTTGCTGGTACTTATTTTTCCCACCCCCTTCGCTTTCTTGATCTCTTTATCTTCTGTAATCTTTACACAGTACATTTTGGCACGAAGCCCCGCAAATTCGCTGATGTACTCCCCGCCAACTTCATCTTTGTATTTTCCAATCGTCATTTTGTTTTCTGCCGAATGTAAGTGATGGCCTGATGGTAAGTTGCTAAAATCAAACAGATGCTTCATCTTAGTCAGATCATGTTCGAGGCTTGGTGTTTGGATTAGAAAAATGAAGCTATCCGTGTCAATGTAACATATTTGGATGTTATCTCCATAAAAAAGTTGAAACTGATCGTAGTACGATTGGTACATGTGCAATTTTGATAGTTCAAGGACAGTGGCACCTATGGCAATCGGCTTGTTGAGCATCACTTGCTTCTTGTTCCTCTCGACGAATACTAGATTCTCGTCGAAAATGGTGAAGTTTTTGAAGTAGGGGGACGCGACAATCTTTTCAAATTTCTTTTCGTCCGTGACCAACGTTGCGTCGATGTAATTACGCACGTTCTCCATCGTCTTGCCGTAGATGGCGTTATTGAACAGTTTGTACAGATCCTTGTCTGCAGGCGATGTCGATTGCGCTCTGCGGCGCGTGTTCTCGGTTATGTAGGGTTCCAGCCACTTGCTCTGTCGGAACTTCAATCCTCTATGAACTTTCTTCAACTGCAAGCCGTGACTTATGTAAAATTGGAGGAGTCGGTAGTGCAGAACGTAATTCCGCTTGTTCTCCATGCTTAGTATGAGTTTTGCCTCCGATCCTCCAGGTGGCTTCTTTTTGGAGGGGGCCAGGGCCAATCCATGATGTTTCTCGTGAAGTGTTTCGGGATAATCGAGATCCACTTCCAAGAAACAACCCCATTCATTATCTTCGCTCCAGTTGAGAAAATCCTCGCAGGAGAGTTCCTCTTCGGTCATCCATGCGTAGTCGCTGATGGGAAGACACTGGGACATGGAGTGGCCGTACAGGTTGTTGACATCCCAGTAGACAATGTAGGTGTTGGGCTTCGATGCATCGTAACCAGGCGTATGAGGATTGTTTGCCTGAGCATGGCGTCGGGGACATTGGACGATGCCACCGCGTATCGCACTCTCCATGAAAGCATACTGTTTCTTCTCTGCGATGAGGCCCAGTTCCACGTTGGTGTATTTCATCATCGATTCCCAAGTCAATCCCGGCGTGGTGAAGAAATACGCAGGATCCAACTTGTATATCGCGATGCATCTCTTACGAAACGATTCGAAAATATCCATCAGAAGTGTCACGTCCAATTTCAGATAAAGATCGTGATAATCGCGAAAAGTTTGGCAATTGAATGCCGTCCACACACTACGAGCGTGTTCGTAGTCCTCTTCGGAACAAACGTCCTCCGTGAGAGAAGAATAAAATACCTCCCGGGGTGGAAGTTCCGTCTCATCAAATTTCTCGAAATCGTTGACGTACTCGTAGGGGTAGACGCCCTTGCGACGCAACAGATTCAAATTCTCATCTCTCCCCGAAAAACATTTTTGCTTGGTGGCCACAAGATCTTCGTCGCCAAGTTGAGATGCAAGGCTTGCGAGGCTGGAGGACAGGAAATTGTAAGAGTCCAGGATTCGCACTTCCACACTTCCTCCTTCTTCAAGAGGGATCCACACTCTCACTGTAATATACTTCTCGCTCGTTCTCGGAATGATGCTGATTCGAGAAGTTATGTTGTGGAGCTCTTTGACGAAGAGATGTGTGTCGTACTTCTCCGTGTAGTGCAGAAACACGGCAACAAAATGCGACTCCTTAATTTTAAGATTGCACGAATTACAGATGGTGCTTAGAAACAATCCATTCTGATGGTTATGGTGGACAACCTTGTAATTTTCGGGGGTGAAAGCCTGGTTACACTCCTCGCATCTTGTCGCCGCGTCATGTCTCTGTTGTTGTTCTGTTGTGAGAGCAGGTGGAGAAATGTAAGAGCCTTTCAGGCCAGGTGCAAGTTCTCTCGCGCATTCCGCTATCTTCTCAACAAAATGTTTTGCCGCATCGGGTCCGCAATACAAGATGACATCATTCAATTTTTCTCCGTAGATGGAGAAACTGCAAGGCTCGTGGTGAAAAATTTGGGTCGTGCTTGAGGTAGAGGGATCAGGGTCGCAAGACGTCATAGGAACTTGGAAGCTTTCAAAGTCGGCATAAAGGACGACGGGATGGTGGAGAAGAGCCTGGTGTTTCTGAAATTTCATCTTGGTTCCGGGTTCCGGCATGACATCTTCAGGTTCTGCATTCACAGAGCCAAAACACTTGTGCTGTTCTCTCATCTTCTTACCCCCGCGAAAAATTTTCAAGCACCGATCGCAAATTTCGATCTTATCGTGATGTTTGCTGATCTGCCTTCCTACTAATCCTGAGAAATTCCGTATCAAACTGTAACGGCCATCTACAAGCAAGAGTCGAATTACATTATTCTGGCTTCTAGCAGGTCTTAAGACACGAATATTGCCGGAATCGTCAACCCCAAACACAGAAATATCGATATATTCTCCTTTTTCCTCCCTATAGTTTTTTAAAAATTGATTGATCTTATTCAGGGGCACAGGATAGGAAATTCCTCTCATCATATTCTCGTATCTCCCCTCGTATCCTCTGTAATTGGACAGACGTTGGGGGTCATTATTATTTGCTGGGTGTAATGCAGCGATGACAGACCATAAGAAACTCTTCTGATCATTACTTTGTATGTTCAGCACTGCATTTTGCTTTTTTTGTTTTTTTGTTTTTTTTTGAGTGCTGCGTAATGGTTTGAAATTGCAGACTCTAAGTTCTAACATGTGGTTGTGACCGCAAAGACTCCACCCACTTCCTCTACCTTCAAACTCTTCTTGTTTTTGTGTCAGGTGCTCAAATAGCCGTGTCACTATCTCGTCAAGATCCTCGTTATTGTCATCGTGTAAGGCTTCACACCCTACGTAAAAACTAAAAATGCTTGACTCGGACGAGACAACTTTCTCATACAGCAGGGTCAAGACGAGATGAATTTTAATTGCAACATTGACGAGGCAATCACGTAATTTATCGACTACCACAGATTTCACATTGTTGAGGAAGATGCTCGAGTCACACTTTTCATCGCTTCCAGATTTATACGTTATGATACATGCATTTTTATTCAAAGCACCCTCCTCATGCTCATCAATGCGAGGTTTCTTTGCCGGCGGGGCTACGACATCATGATCCGGAAGACGACATTTTTTCAAATGCCTAGCAATATTAGGTTTAGAAATCAACTTTCCACAGTTGCGACATGCCACTTTCCCGCAAAAACCGGAGGGACCTGGTTGCGGTTCCATTTTTTCCTTCTGTTATTTATATATATATACACAGAGAAATTTTTTGGGGGGTTGTGGTGATGGTAGTGGAAAGCGCACTGAAACAGAAGGAAAAAAAATTGAAAAAAATGCTAGATATTTTTTCCTTCCACATATATATATTAGACGCAAACAGTATGTATGTATGTATGTATGTATGTATGTATGTATGTATGTATGTGTGCGTGCACTGTTGTAGGAGGTTAAAAATATACGACATGTAAGTGTGTGTCAATTTTTTATGACTCCTCTGAATATGTGTGTGTCAGACGCAAAACAAAAAATATTAATATATCATGAAAATAAAAACTTACCTTTCAACAGAGATAGAGAGAGACTTCAAAATAAAAAACTTGTAGCTCACTAAAACTTCCACGATAATATATATGTATACTGCCAGATAAACAATTAAGAATACTGAACTGCCACGATTGACGTTCACCTTTCAAGAGAGATAGAGAGACTTCAAAATAAAACTTGTAGCTCACTAAAACTTCCACGATGATATATAT
The DNA here is from genome assembly GCF_977018435.1 of Lepisma saccharinum. Lineage (NCBI taxonomy): Eukaryota > Metazoa > Arthropoda > Insecta > Zygentoma > Lepismatidae > Lepisma > Lepisma saccharinum. The sequence goes on from NC_139233.1 coordinate 90,405,501, forward strand.
GTATACTGCCAGACAAACAAATTAAAAAATACTGAACTGCCACGATTGACGTTCACTATGATAATGACGTACAAAAAAACTGGTAGGTTATATAGGAACTCCTCTCCTTTTTCTCCTTCTCTCCTTCCTACTCCACGCGACTCTCTTTGGTGAAAACACAATGAGCGCTATAGTCAATGTCCTAGCAAATAAAAACCCTTGTTGACTGATTTACTCATGTTATATATTTTTTTCAACAAAAATTTTGTGATGCGCACAATATCCTGTGGGGGACAAATAACAATAAACAGGACGTTGATAGTTCCACCCATGTATGTATTGTCGATCATTTCCCCCTCGGCCTGTATTCCACGCCCCGTCAGGGTGTGGTGTGTGAAACAAACGATTCCCAGTATAAAACTCAAAAAGCGGAAGATGCTGCTGTGTTTGCTTCCGCCGCATCCCCCTCTGATTCTATTGTTATCGGGGATGTGATGGATTCTTCATTCAGAACCGTGGGAAAGTTGAAAAAAATAGAATCTCTTCGGCGAAAGAGGATGCAAGGTGAATAGGTTCGGGGAGGGGTTGCTGTGGATAGTTTGGTCCCGTGATGAAAATATTACATTGAGCGACGAAACACAATTGCTCCACAGGGGACAGAAAAAATTCTACCGAGCGTCGCTATCCACGCGAACATTAGAAATTGCCTGAATGCCTTGGGGGCTTGGCATAGGATTATCAATTTTCGTTTTTAGAGAATAATCTATGTAAGATTCTAGCATCGAGAATAAACAACATTCATTAAATTTTTGACAACATTCGCAGTACAAATCTAAACTCGTGATGATTTCCCCGTTACCACGCACCCCGGCAAAGTTATAGGGGCCAGCCATCCTAAAAAACAACAATTATTATTTGTTTGTTTGTTTGCGTCACAATACGGAAAATAATAAAAAGCATACGCACGCGCGCACGTATGTGTGTGGCACATCGTTCCCTCCCCGAGAGAGAGGTTTACGAAGATCACTATATATAAACATTTTGGCCCCGTTGATTCCAGCACTCCAACTTCATCTCTAATGTTGACAGGCGCGTGCCCAGGATTTTCGTAAGGGGGGGGGTTATGAATCCAACACATTTTCCAGTTCACAGGTCACATTTCTTGTAATAAATTAGATAATTAATATACTTGGATTTTACCCCAATGAACGCAATCAATGTATTTGCTATGGATGCTTCATGTTTTTATTGCATCATATAAAAGCACCTGCTTGAATATTTCCAAATTATTAATATTTTATATTTAATTGCTCAAATATAATTTTTAAACAAAAAATATGTACACTCAACATTGTAACAACATTAGAGAGATTAAGACTACTTGATGTCTTGAAGACAGTAATAAATAAGGTACCACAGTTCAACAATTTAAATCCTGAAATTTAGGCATCGAGGTTTCTGTGCGAGTTCTGACAATATGTCATCACAAGTAACTTTTATATCCCGGTGAATGTTCAGAGCAGCTAACCCATTTAATCTTTCTTCGCAAATGGTATTTCTAAGATAGGTCTTCAACCGCCTCAAAGTTGAGAATGATTTCTCATTTGATGTTGTTGTTGCTGGGATTGTACATAATATGCGCAAATATGTGTTTACCCAGGGAAATATTACTTCACTGCACATATCAATTACTTCGAGCATTTACTGGACGTCTTTGCATTGCTGCAAGATGACGATACCACAGTTTCATTTCAGTGTGAGCGTCGTCGTCTCGTAATCAAGATGTCCCGGGTTCAATACCCGGTGGAGGCTCATAGTGGTTCGGATCTTACTTTAAACTTTAGGCCCAGTCCCGATTAGCCTTACTGTGCATAAAGTGGATTTAAAACATCAATTCAATCAACATTGTACTTGCTGAGGAGATGATTTTGCTAAATATTGTGTACATTTTTGGCATTGTATTATTATATTATTGGTCAAAACATTTGTTTAACAGTCGACAAACAAATACGAACCCTTCTGTAATTAACATTTTCTGCAACAGTGTCATTAATGTGTCATATTCATTTTCATATTAGGTCTATGGAGAGGAATTTTGTATGTTGTTAACGTTATGGAACTGCGAAACCAACTGTTGAAGGGACCACTCTCCCCCTTCCCCTCCGAAGCCCAGTACCGCACCACAGGATCTGTCACTGAGCCCGAGAAAATCTTGCCAGACAGTGCTCGAAATGGAAATTCGTAGCCGAAAAGGGAGGGGATATTTGATCGATTTTGGAAATACGAGGGGGTACATCCTTGTATGGATCAACATGGAGACAATACAGTATGTGGAGGATGCTCAATATCCAAATTATTCTAATTGGGGGTATGCTTTGTGAAACTTTCTTAACTGGAGGCAGCATCCCCTACTTCGACCACTGATGCCAGAAAAGATGCTTTCAAAAAAATGAATTTATTACTGCACATACATATTACTTATTGTATTTGTTGCGTTTGTACAAGAGAAATATTCAGAAGATTTGTAAGGAATATTTACAGTTCATAGGATGCCTACCTAGTCTATCCCGTGTCGTAATACAAATGTTATCCCTTTCCTACAAAATAATAAAACTGTCCATGGCAACCGTGATTTTATAATGTGGTTGCATACATATACACTGTATAGTAGCACCAAGCTTTCTGGGACCTGGGAAAATACGTGAACCACAGGTTTCCCCATGGCTTTAACTAGCAACAGTAGTGTCACTGCTCCGACGCCAGGGTTTCAAATGCCTTGGTGGATCTATAAGATAGATAATATCATTTTTCGAGGGTTCGTGAACAAAACAAAAAGTAAATGATTTTAAAGTCCATTTTATATTCAGATACGTTAATCGGGACTGGACTTAAAGTTTAAATCGGGATACGTACCACTGTGCAATGCACCTTCACAGGGGATCAAACCCAGGACCTCTTTGATTACACCACCATCGGTGAGGCCCCTTAAATCATTGAGGAAACTCGTTCATATTCATGTTCTCTCGCCCTGCGAAAGTTTATTGGTGATATAGGGTAACATCCTACACACGTCTTCCAGACATACACACGCGGGCACCCCCCTCCCCTGCACACACGATTGTATACTTACAGCACATGCTATGCCCTCCCAGAAAAACAATTCTAAATCCGCCTATGGATATATCTGCTATCAAATAATGAACGTCACTTACCTCGACAGTTCCTTGACATAATTTTGCAACAAGGTTTCCAATATCTTCTGTTATGCCTTCTTGTTGAATATCAAGTCTGAAAGTTCGCACGTTTCACTCTCGCAATTCGGATGGAATTCCTCTGAACTTAAATCGACCTTTTCTGACGTTCTATTTGTGGAAGGTGAAGCTTCAACTTCCATTTTTTGTTTCTTTTGGAAATAATCTAATAATGTATTTCTCCTCTTTTTTCTATCCATCTTTAGTTCCACGTCAAAAATCTATTACACACGCAGAAACGTAACACACAACACCACCACTTCGACTTGCTACCTTGCAAACTGCAACTCGCTACAACCCCAGTGAACACCAGGACTTGGGACAAAGATACCGGGCGGTCGAATGTCTGAAACATGCATCCAGCTTGGTCCAGCTCAAATTACGTCACCAGTGTTGACAGCAACCAGTAGTGTCAGTAGTGTTGGCAACTGCTAAATTATTTACGCACAAATTCAAGTGAGATCTTTCACAAATGTTACAAGAAACTTCAATAAACTGAAGGCTGGAAATTGGTTGAGAAAAAATATCTAATTTGTAAAGAGCACAAGAGTAAAACGTATAATATTTTGGCATATTAATTGTCTTTATTTTGTTAATGAAACTGACTGGGCCAGTTGCGCTATATAACGCATCCCTCCCATCCTCCCGGCATGCTATTGTACAAAACATCGCTTGCCTCCTTCGTAAAACCATGCCTCGCTACTGCCTCCAACAATTATTATTATTATTATAATTATTGATATTTTGAAATAAATATGCATCCAGGTGCGATATAAGATTTTGACTTACTTTGCCTACTAATTGTAGTGATTCAAATCTCACAGAACTTTGCTCTGCTGGCATAAATGGTATAACAAGGGGAAAAAAAGAAAAGGGAAGTTAGCAGCACTGTCGTAACAGGAAAGGGAGGGTCATTCTCCTAAGAGGGTCATCGTGGGTGAAAGAAAGGGGAGGAGGGATTCCTTCAGTTCGCATTCCAAGGGTTACGGCTCTTTTCTTGACCATACTGAGAAGAAAATTCTCCTTCCTTTTCAGTGACTAAGGAATGAATGAATGCCTGTGCATTGCTGTAACTCAACTCCAATATTATCAAAAGTAATTGAAGAAGCAATACATTTCTCATTGGCAAATGTAAACATTTTACAATATTGGCAATTTGGTACTCAAACACATTTATGAAATAAAATTTATTTTTGCTTTGATTTTTTTTAAAATGACGAAACCAATGGGGGGGGTTTTAACCCCCACCAACCCCCCCCTGGGCACGCCACTGAATGTTGACGACAATATTCTAAAAGTAGAGAGAATGAGAAAATAAGAAAATGAGAGAATGAGAGGATGAGAGAATAAGAGAATAAGAAGAGAGGTTTACGAAGATCACTATATATAAACATTTGGCCCCGGACTTGGGAAATTACGATAAAATACACTCATCTTTCAAAATAAGAGGATGAGAGGAGAGGTTTACGAATATCACAATATATATATATATAAACATTTGGGTCCCGGACTTGGAAAATTACGATAAGATGCACTCATTTTTCAAAAATGAGAAGATGAGAAGATGAGAGGAGAGGTTTACGTAGGTCGCAATATATAAACATTTGGTCCCGGACTTGGAAAATTACGATAAAATACACTCATCTTTCAAAATAAAAGAATAAGAGAATAAGAAAATAAGAGAATAAAAAAATAAAAAGATGAGAGCGCGCGCGTGTGTATGTGTGTGCCACATCCTTCCCCCGAGAGAGAGGTTTACAAACATCACGATCTACAAACATTTTGGTCCTTCAAAAATAAAAAAATAAGAAGATGAGAAGATGAGAGCTCATCTTTCACTCATCACTGCTTTTCTGCACCCTGAAACATCGCCAGCGTAATAAATAAGGCACGGAACGTGGAGAGAAAATAAGTGCGTGTGTGTGCGTGTGTATGTGCCTGTGTATGCGTGTATGTGTGTGTGGCACATCGTTCTCGAGAGAGAGGTTTACAAACGTCACGATCTACAAACATTTTGGAGGATAACAAGATGAGAAGATGAGAAGATGAGGAGATGAGAGCTCATCTTTCACTCATCACTGCCTTTTTGCGCCCGCGAAACGTCGTCAGCGTAATAAATGAGGCGCGGAACAGGGGGAGAAAGTGAGTTTTTCAACTTTTTGCGGTCGTTTGGTCAAGAAATCAAAGTTGCGGTCAGACGTACAAAAATACTCTACTAACAGCATTTGGACGAAATTGGATGAGAACGTTGGTAAAATGTTTTACGTCTTCAACAACAATTTACATTTCTACGAAATTCCGATCGACGGGAAACTTCAAATCACCGTGAATCCGGAAAACGCAGGCGAAATCAAAATTTCTACCGGCAAGAATATTTTTCGAATGAAGCACGACAAGGTACTTTCTAACATGGCGTACGATGTGTCTGCAGGAGATTTACTTTACGTGGAACTCCTAGGAGATTACGACAAACTCGTTCCTCTCTTCGTAGAATTACGAATCGTCTATCCTATTATAAATAACCGTTAACCAAAAATGCCTAACGACATTTTCGGCAACACCAAGCGTGTAGACCACGCAGAAGAGATTCTCATGCTGGACGTTCGTGTTAAGAAGTTAAGGACCGATTTGATCGCTTTGCAGGAGACCTTAAACAAAAGTTTAGAGTCTGAGATCGCTACGCTCCAAACGCAATGTCTCGACCCCATTCTGAAAATCGATTCCGAACTGAAGACGCTGATAAAAAATTATGTCGACGTACCTTCTTACGACAGCGTTCAAAATATACAGTTGAGCGTGGATTCGCTTCAAAATGATTTGGCCAAATTACAGCAATTTCAATCGAAAAATGAAGATTTGGAAAAATTGAAACTCGAAATCGAAGAACGAGCTTCTGCAATCGAAAAAAATTTCTCTGAACTTCAAACCGTCGTGAACGATATAGATGTAGAACGCTTGCACGTTGTTGTTTCCAAATTACAAGAAGAATTCACGGGCACGTTGGAAGAAATTAAATCCAAGTTGCAGACTTTGGAAGATACCATGACGAACCTACCATCGTCGGACGAACTGCAGGTCATCGGTAAAAGCGTCGCGAACATAAAAATTCAATTGGAGGCGTATCGAGATTTCGAACACATTCAAACCACCATCGCTACGCTTCAGGCGTCCTTGGAATTGATCAACGAAGAAATTAAAAATATTCACGCTGAAGCAAGAGCGTTGACGAGCATTCAAGACACGTTAAGCACGGTTCAGCAGAAGATCGAATATTTAGAAAATTTGAACGTCGAAACGAATCTCGCTCATTTTCATCACGTACTCGACAACATACAAGGTGACTTGGAATCGTTACGGACGAGCGTGCCTTCGAGCGAAGATTTGGAAAAATTGAAAACGGCGGTGACGGCACTATCCGAATCGAGCGACATCAAAAGTTCATTGAGCGATCTCGAGAGTAGGGTGGCCAATCTCCCCACCTCCAAAGAATTGCACGCTTTGAAAAGGAACATATCACGTATGCTGAAACGACTAGAAACGGAAACGGCGAACGTGGAACAGATTCGAGACGAAATCAGTTCGCTGGTGTCGACGCTACCCACTTCGCAGAGCGTCGCCGACCTTCACACGCAGTTTACAGAGATGCGAAGCATCGTGAACGATCTTAGCGAGAAGAGCTCGAAATTGAATCAAATCGAGAACCTTCAGAACATTGTTGTCAACATCAGAGATCAAGTTGGAGTGCTGGAATCAACGCAGGAATCGACGCTGGCCTCTTTCGGTGCCAAGTTGCAAGAACTCAACGAAAGCTACAAGCAGTTGAACGTGGAAGTGAAAATCAAACCGTCATTTTCCACCGTAACGGATACTATAGTCGAGCATTTGGTACCCGTACAAAACACACTGGGTCAGCTTCACAGCAACCTCGTTAGCGTCGATACTAAATTCGCTAAACTGCATTCTCTGCAAGCCATCGAAATCAACAGCGTACCCAATCAACAGAGAATCTCCACGTTCGTCGAAGGTAACAAACTGTACATGTTGCATCCTTATCATCCGTACTACAAGTTTCTCCTCGATGGCACGATTCAGATAAACGAATTCTCGTACTGGTCTCACGGCAGAAAAGCTAGCGTTCCCACCATGACTTTGATATCGAATCGTGGCGTCCAGAAAGCAGGAAACATTCCTCTGGCACGTTGGAACGAAACGCGCAACGTATATGAAATACACGAAGACGAAGATCTTACCGTTTTCGACGTGAGTGCCGGCGATAAGCTGATTATTCAAAACACGAGCGAAGTGCCACCCTCTTTGAATCCCATCACGCTGGTGCTTCTCTTCAAACGTAATCTCTAAAAAATGTCTAGGCAAGCCATCGTCGAAGAATTGCATAAACCTGCACGCCGCAACTACGAACGTTTGGCGGTGGTAACCAAGGGCATCGACGACCTCTGGGAAAGCGACCTCGTCGAGATGAGTAGCGGCAAGTTAAAAAACGTACATAAATCGAACAAGGGCAACAAGTACCTCCTCACCGTCATAGACACGTTTTCGAAATTCGCGTGGGCTCTACCTTTGAAGGCAAAAACGGGATCGTGCGTCACGGAAGCATTCAAGACAATTTTTCGCGAAAGCGGCGGCAGACGACCTCGGTTTCTGCAAACGGACAAGGGGAGGGAATTTTACAACTCCGTATTCCAAAAGTTTATTCGGAAACATGACGTTCGACATTATTCGACCTTCAGTCACATCAAAGCCAGCATCGTGGAAAGATTCAATCGAACCTTGAAAACACACATGTGGAAACGATTCACGCTTCGGGGAAATTACAAATGGGTCGACATCCTGCCGGAACTCGTCGACACCTATAATGATACGGTACACAGAACGATAGGCATGAAGCCAGCTGACGTTACCAAGTCCGACGAGCAGCGTTTAATTTCTACCGTTTACTGTCCAAAGTACACACCCACGACAAAAAAAGCTAAATACAAAATTGGAGACCAGGTGAGGATCAGCAAATTCAAACGCACCTTCGAGAAGGGATTCACAAAAAATTGGAGCACAGAACTTTTTACGGTGGTTCGAGTTTTACCCGGAAACCGACACACGTATATAATAAAAGATAGTAGCGGCGAGATTTTGAAAGGAAGATTTTACGAAGAGGAACTCTCTAAAACGAAACACCCCGACACGTACCTCATCGAGAAAGTATTGCGTAGGAAAGGTGACAAACTGTTTGTCAAATGGCTGGGACTTCCGGAAAAGAGTTGGATCGACGCGGACGAAGTGATCTTGTGAGTACGTGGAACGTGGTGAAGCGTCTACCGGATCCGGAAAGTCAAACGAGAAAAAAAAAGAACGGTGAGTTGCTTCCCGACAGCATCCGCTGTCTGATCGTAGGTTCTTCGGGGTGTGGGAAAACGACACTGCTCGTGGACAATTTTCTCCTCGCACCGAATTGGCTAGATTGGAAGAACAGGCACCTGTACGTGTTCTCGAAAAGTTTGGAGCAATCCAAATACCAGCAGCTGATGAAAGTGTACGATGGTCTGGACATTGCAACGTTTGCCTCGGAAATAAAACCACTCGACGATTGTCGTGAAAATTCAGTCGTCGTGTTCGACGACGCCATCCTGGAAAATCAAAATGAAATTCGCAACTTTTTCACGCAAGGTCGTCACAAAGGAATGGATTGTTTCTACCTAGCTCAAACATTTTCCAAAATTCCAAAACAGTTAGTACGCGACAACGCTAATTTCATATGTTTGTTTCGTCAAGATCACACCAACCTCAAGCACGCGTACGATGACTACGTAGGCGGAGACATGAACTACAATCAATTTTCGGAACGCTGCTGCTCTACTTGCTGGAACGGTGACGATTTCGGATTCGCGACGATCGACATGACGAGGAAACCCAACGACGGAAAATACAGAAACAAAATCAACGATTTTCTAAACGTTGCAACGTTGTGAGAAACGACGTATATAAATAACGTCATGACGAAACGAAAAATCGAAGACGAAAATCTCAAGCTTCGCGATTACCTCGCGAAACGCTTCAAAGGTTGGAAATCCGAGAATCGCGGATTCTACGAAGAGAAGAAACGTCAGGATCAACCTGTGATCGATGCCATCAGCGGTCTAGGTAAAGAAATTAAAAGTGTCACGGAACAAAATAAAAATTTGATTAATGAACTCGTACCGCTCGCAGCTAAAAGTTACGCCGTACCCACGCCTATTTCGAGCATTCCTTCGACGCCGTTCGAACTGAAGGATGCACCGGCACGACGTCGAGCCATAGGCAGCACGTCTTCGGATAAGATCGAGTTGGGACCTTTGGCACGAGACTACCTGAGCACGGGGAAGTTCGACAAGGATGAAGTGTTCGGATTGTATCCCAGCATGGAAACCAGCGAAGGCGGCGGTGTGGTGTGGAAGATTGGGAAATCGAAGGTGACCTTCGAAGGCAACGACATTAAAGTTAATTTAGGCGACAAGGATAGTTGGAACAGGTATCCGGGTACGGTGGGACTGTGGGAACTCGTTGCCAAAAAGCAGCCGAAAGATTACACCGACGAAGATTACCAAAGTTACAAGGAAATTCTGATCATGACGGATGCCTTGTACCAGAACAACGACGCCTCGCAGAATAGGGTGAAATCGAGCAGCGGCGAGAAGTACAGGAATCTCATCAAACCGATTTGGAACCAGGTCAAAACAGGCAGCGGCGTCAAACGCTACAACACGTTACCCAAAGAATTCGTTTGGGTGGACGACGTTAGGAAACTCGTGGACCGATTGTTGGTGATAGCCGGCGAAGAGAATGCAGGCAATCGTAATTTCTACAACGAGAAGGTTGGCATCGTGGACATGATCAGCACGAAACTTTCCAACTTCATCGTGAACGACGACAAGGGCATAGGTTACCTGATCAAAATCATCAACACGCTGCCTCCGAGATTCTGGAACGTGGCCGAAGGAAAGGGACTCGTGAACGACATCATCAACAAGTTACCTTTCGAGATGCATCTACCTGGCTACCAGTACTGCGGACCGGGTACCAAACTCGAGAAAAGATTGGAGAGAGGAGACAAGGGTGTGAATCTGTTGGACGCAGCATGCAAAGATCACGACATCGCCTACAACACCACGCAGACGGATCTGGATGCACGTCACGAAGCAGACAGAAAATTGGAACATGCAGCTTTCGAAAGGTTCGTGAGCAGAGACGCATCGCTGGGTGAACGGGTCGCCGCACTGGGTACCACCATCGCCATGAACACGAAACAAAAATTGGGGTGGGGTATATAAATAACATCCAGTGAAAAAAAAAAACATGGCTTGCATAACTGATTTGCCACACAAACTACTATCTAAAATATTCAAAAAAAGTAGTTAACGGAGATGTTAATAAACTTGTGATTATAGCTAAAACAACGCCGGAATTTCGCATGGGATGCGAAATAGTTCTCAAGGACTGTCTTCGGGGAGATTAGTGGAATATGATGCGGTGATCTCGACACTCTTCTGTCGGCCGCGGGGGAGAAATTGAACGAGAGGTTGGACAAACTGTACGAGGCGAGGCAGGGGAGAAAACGATATACTGATGATTGGCGTAAGTCCAAACAGGAAACTGAAGAAATCATCACGCAGATCATCGCGTTCTCCGAAGCACGAACTTTCTTCCTCTGTTAAAAAAATCTTCGATACAAATCGTGAAAAAAAATATATATAAATAACACACATCGTAAAAAAAATAATCTTCGGTATATATAAATAACACACATCGTGAAAAAAAAAAAATTTCTCTAACACACATACTGAAAATTTCTCTTCTTCGATATGACAACTGAAAAAATGAGTGATCTCCAAGCATTAAAACAAATGCTAAATTTGTCAGTCGAGTATGTAAAAATTCGGGAATTGGAAGTCGACAAACCTTACATAATAACTTCCGGTTCAATTGTTTCTACCCAGTATGGTCCCAAGGTGCGTCTGTTGCTCAACGGACATTACAGTCTATTTTTACCAGATCGATACGCTATCATGTTATCCGACGAGAAGCTAGCTATCTTAATCGAGAACAAAACTCGAATCGTGTACAAGGGGGCAAAAGAACTTCTTGGTAAGAAAACAAAGCATGTAATAGAATTTGTGTAACAACTGCGAGGCCATGAAAATATATAAATTACATACTGAAAAAAAAAAACTACACGAGAAAAAATCTCAGAATATATATATAAATAACATACCGTGAAAATAACACATAAAGCATCAACATGAAGCCCAAGGGTGTCGTGTACCAGATACCATATTCGAATCTAAAAAATCTAGGTGCCCTCGATGGGTTACTCACCAAGAAACAACGCGAGAAGAAACGTTCTTGCTTGTCGAAAGGACATGGAATGAAATTGCTGCTCAGCACACCTCAATTGAGACGCTTGCAGCGTTCGCGGAAACAGCAAAAGATCGGAGGTTTCATATTCAGCATCCCGGCCATCCTGGCAGCATTGGGGGCTGTTGGAAGTTTAGCTGGCGGAAGTGCCGCCATCGCGAAAACCGTCATCGACTCGAAGAAAAACAAGGCCGAGTTGGAAGAACAGAAACGTCACAACCTGGCCATGGAGAAGAAAGGGGGGAAGGGCGTGATGAGAAAGTTTAAAAAAAAAAAAAAAGCGGCACTCACCAACCGAGACATTGAATCTCTGATCCAACCGTTACAAATCAAACACTTCAGAGGAGTTTTCATGTCCGACTCGTTACCTTCAAGCGTTAAAAAAAAAGAATGTGGAGTAGTCAACTTGGACGGTCAAGAAAATCCGGGCACGCATTGGATATGTTACCACAAAAACAACAATAACAAAGCATTCGTTTTCGATTCTTTCGGAGGTGTTCCACCTACAAATTTAGTTCATTATCTGAAAACAAACAAAACCTCTATATACTACAACGACGAACGCATTCAAAGTTTCGGAGACGTGAACTGCGGTCATCTCTGCCTCTCCGTGCTCGCGTTTCTCTCTAAAATAAATAACCCTACGATCGAGGATTTCCAGAAAGCATTGTGGAACCTCAAACAGCATCACCAGGATGGGCGTGTTCCATCTCACGAGCGAATCTTCAATCTTGAAACTCACGCTGCACGACGACATCGTCTATCCTAAATCCGTGGCTCTGCGTGCATTCTACAGCATGTACCTCATACCTAACGTCACGCAGCACAACAACAAAATTAGCGTCGGAAGCGAACACATCGTCGTCACGCCAGGACAATACAATCTTTCCACTTTGCAAGCTCAATTACCCAAAGGCACATACCTTTCTCAAAATTCGGTCACTCACAGAGTGGAAATCCTATCCGCGACGGAGACCGTGGACCTGGGCACCATGGGAGAACTTTTAGGTTTCGAGAACAACCACCCAAAACTCGAAGCTGGCATCAAGCACGTAGCAACCAACATTCCTAAATTCTTGGCCATAGAGACTCTGAACGTACACTGCAACGTGGCGGAAGGCATGATCACGAAATCTTCGGACGGATTATTAGGAAGTCACAAGCAGACGGGAATCATAGCCACTTTCAAACCAAGTTCCGAGTTCATGGAACCGATCATCTACACGCCCTCTTCGCCGATCTATTTTCCAGTATGTCGCAACCGCATAGACGACATAGAGTTGGTGGTGACGAACGAGAAAGGAGACGTGGTGGATTTCGCAGGTGCCACTACGACGGCCATCGTGGAGATCAACGTATAATAAATAACCATACACATCATGGAGCAAATCGAAAGTTACGAATTGCAATCTTTTCCTCCCAACCGTCGCACGTTCGCCAATCTGAACGAAGCAAACAGGAAGATCGAATACGACGTGGACGTAGGGGACGGGTTCATTCATCCTCACAGAGCAGACCTCTACCTTCAATTCGACGTGGTGAAGAAGGAAAGCGGAGACGCGTTTCCCGCAGCAGCAAATTTGATACTCGTGGACAACTTCGTGCCTCACCTGTTCTCGCAGGTGGAGGTGAGGAAACACAACACCGTCATCGACAGAATAGATTATCCAGGCATCACGTCGACGGCAGTGGGAACGTTGAAATTATCCAAAACGGACGCAGCATACTATCAAGCGGGAGGATTCGAAGCGGGGACCAAAATATCGACGAGAAGTCACACGGTGCTCTTTCCCATGCGTCTGCTGCCTGGTTTCTTCTCGGACTACAAGGAGATCATGTGGAAGGGAGGATTGCGCGTCACCTTTCGAAGAGCGGCCAACGATAACGACGCACTGATGCGATACGCTACTTTGGGTCCGGACGGCACCACGCCGATAGCCAACACTTTACCCGAAGCAGCGAAATGCGTCATCCGGAGCATGGAATTGAGAATGCCGGTGGTGGAATACGAAACGAACTACGCCCTCAAGTACAAAGCGGAGATCTTGAAAAATCCGCAGGTGCCGATTCACTTTCACGGTTACCAGTGCGTGCAGAAGATGGCGTCGGGAAGTCACATGGAATTCGATGTGACGACGCAGTTCAACAACATACAGTTCGACATGCCAGATTTCGTCGTAGTGCTTTTTCAGACCGGGCGCGATAACGATCAGGAAAAAGATTCCAGCAAGTTCGACGACTGCAAGATCAAGAACGTTTATCTGAAGAACGGTAGGAACGAAGTGTTCCCGCGCGAGAATTACAACCTCGACATGACCAAAGACGATTACCTCAAACTTTACGAAGCTTACACGGCTTACAAACGCGTGACCGAGGGAAGCGTGGACATGTACTACACGCCCAGCGAATTCAAAGCACGGAGACCCATGACCGTCATCAACACATCTAAGAGAAGGCAGGTGGTGGTCAACGATCGAACCAACATCAAGATCGTCTGCGAGTTCCACGACGCGCTGCCTGCCGATACTCTATGCAGCATCATCCTGATTGCAGAGAAGTCCTTCGTCCACGACGTGAAGAACGAGAGGGTGACGGAGCAGTTTTAAAAAGTTCGTAAGAAAAATAAAGGATAGGTTAAGTTATATCACGTAAGATCGTGGCATTCGTACCAAGTGTGAGTGGGAAAAAATTAGATGCGGTGAAAATTGCATCGTCAAACGCTATAAAATCAACAAAAAAAATCGTCAAAATATGCTACCACTGAGGTTAAATGCATAAAAAAAAGCTCGCCAGCTCCTTGCTTTAGGTTAGGTTAGACCAAGAAAAAAAACCTTGGTGATTTTTTTGAGTAAGGTGTTGGCAACACTGTAAGAAAATGAGGTTTATGTCTTACAAGAGCAAACCATTAAGGCGAGCCTCACCGAGTCTCACTCTGAGCCCCATTTTCGGTTGGTGAACTGTCTTTATGGTCCTACTCTAAAGTAGGTCAAAGCACGTAGAGGCTCTCGTGTAGTTTAGCACGAATAAAAAAAATAGATGGGTTAAGTCATACCACGTAAGATCGCTCTCGTGTAGTTTAGCACAAATAAAAAAATAGATGGGGTTAAGTCATACCACGTAAGATCGCTCTCGTTTAGTTTAGCACGAATAAAAAAATAGATGGGGTTAAGTCATACCACGTAAGATCGCTCTCGTGTAGTTTAGCACGAATAAAAAAATAGATGGGGTTAAGTCATACCACGTAAGATCGCTCTCGTGTAGTTTAGCACGAATAAAAAAATAGATGGGGTTAAGTCATACCACGTAAGATCGTGGCATACCTACCAAGTATGAGTGGGGAAAAAATGGTGCAGTGAAAATTTGTACTAAAACAACGCTAAAACGCTTAAACATCGACAAAAAAATTGTCAAAATATGTCAAAAACTGACATTCCATTGATAAAAAAAGGCATACCTACAAAGTATTATTTTGAACCGGCTAATATACACTACTTGGATGCTATATTCACTTGCGTGAAGCCTTCGAGTAAAGTAACATGCTAACGTAACAGACGCACTTTACTTCACTTCGAGAGCTAACTTCAACTGAAAACGTTCATAAACCATGCAAGATATTTCACTTTCTCTATGGGTACAGAGGGTCAAGGGTACCAAAAACATCTTTTTTTTTTTTTTTTGCATGAAATGTCTTACATTTAGACTTGATTTTCAATATAACTCCTAGACTTTTATAAAACGGGACAAATAGTGGCTTTTTAATAATATGGAACGGGACGACCGGGACACGCATCTGAAACGAGACTGCCCCGGTCAAAACTGGACGTATGATTGGCCACCCAACCCTGTAAGCCAGCCGCGGAGCCCCAGGACGCACACTGTGGGAACCACGGCCGTAAGGGGTAAGTGCTATGTGTAAATTACCTCAACGGCAGTGATCTTAAGTTCGAGATGCTCTCACTAACACATTCACGCTGTCGACCATTGTAGCGGGTTCGAATCCCGGCCTGGGCATGGGTGTTCTTTGCCGAGTGTCATATCACTCATCCTCATCTTCGAAATTTTCAAAAATATGCGTAGTAGCTAAGTAAAATAAACCAAGTCAATCTAATCTCTCTCTCTCTCTGCACTTGAGCCAAAGTGAATATGGTATTTCCGTTGTAGACTTTTAGAAGAAGCAAATGCTCCTAAAATGCACGAAAGCACTAGCGTGCGCAGTATTTTTTTCAGATCCGACTAGAATTGTAAACGTAGGTATTACAAAGCTGAGTTCAAGGGGGGAGGGAATAAACGATTAAAATATTTCGTAATCATCATGTTCAAAGTAAAAAATAATTTAAAGGGGGTTTGCATTTAACAGTTTCGGTTTTCCCGAGTTCTAAACTGATTTCGTTTGAAAATTTCTAATTTCTCAAAATTTCGGGAGAGGCTCTAGTCCCATCAGTCCCAAGCCAGTGAATGATAAGACCGGGATGGAACATCGGAAGTTAAGTAAACAAAAAATAGAAGAAGACGATAAATAAGCCGAAAAATGTCCCCGAAATGCATAATAAAAACATAATTTATTTTTGTTCTAAGTGGAGGAAAAACTGCCTGCTGGTCCAACAGCATATATGTACCACTGGGATTAGTGGCTCTAGTGTCGTATTAAGTCGATTTGAAGCATGTAGTTCGCATCTTTCCCTAAGGCAAATATATATCGTGGCGCTGCAGTAATACAGTGTACTTTTTCTTTAATTCGAACTCCAAGGAGACACGAAAGAATTTGAATTGTCCAAAATTCGAATTAACAAAACATGTACCATTAAAGATGAATTCGAATTATGAGCATTCTGGCACTGTTTTCTCACACCTGGAAAATGAGACATTTGTTACAATCGTCCAGTCATAACTTTTTCCTGATTAGAGATAGGTTGAAAAAACCTTCACCATTACATTTGTCGTGAAATTGTATCCTGATTTGATATTTCACATCGCCCCTTCCCATTTAGAATTTTGAATTGAATTCAATATGGCGCTTTGAACACACCAACCAATATGTTCCCCCTAGGCCTAACCTGTTTCTATCATGACCAATTGTATCCAGCCTAACTCCTTTACATTTTATTGGGGGGTGGTGTTAAGGAACTTTGAATCACTCTGTATTATGTTCAGTAGCGTCCCATTTGTATAATGTTTTTGATGTTGTGTACGTAAGCTAATTACAAAAGATAATGTTTCAGGACTAAATGATGGAGAAGCAATCCTTTCGAGACCACACGAGAACCGAGAACGCGAGGGAAAGATGAGCAGCTTTGTTTCCCTATGTGTTGTCGGAGCGTCGGAATTTTCTTTCTCTCCGTTGCCATGGCGACCGGGACTGGCGCCACTCCAGCCTCCCGCGGCCGAAGCCCTGGAGGGTGAGCCGCCAGACAAACAAAATAATACGGGGGAGGGTCTGGGGGTTGGATACGGATCGGGGTTCCTTCCTCCAATAGGAAATGGGAGATGCCCCATCACGATGTGTTTAAGCACACGTTGTCCTCATAATCCACGTAATCAATTAAACAAACGTATTAACGTTCGCTAATCCTCATGGTGGTGTATTATTGTACGAACTTTTCGGCGAGACGTGGTGTAAAATACAGTACCCAGTCTAACAATTCCGCTTAGTTCTAATAATGCATATGGTTAGGTTAGGAGGGCCAGTTTTAGAGTTCTTAGCAATTAGTTTTAGTGACTGTTAGTAGCTGGATGAGGCCCTCTGTACGGGGTCCAGGGACAAAGATTTGCTTATGTAGAACCAGTAGAACCCTCTGGAGAATACGAGTAAGGTTGGCCTTTTTTTTTTTTCAATTTACAGGTATTTTTTCATAAATTCGGAGTAAGCTGGTATTTTCTACATTAAAAAGTTCTTTAAAACATCTTTTTTAAATTCTCAATTGGGCTGAGCCTATACCGATGGCAACGTATCTGCTGGAGTTTATTTACCGATGCCAGCCGATACTTTTTCGTTGTTTTGATCGTTCACGGGGCCCGCAAATATGTCGCGTAATACTTTCGCGGAGTCTTTATCCTGGAAGTTATGCAAAGTACGATGTTTTCTTTTGATTTTGGGCCAATATTATGTTAAAAAAATTCTGTTTTGTGCTTACATAACGAGTATTTTTTGTAGTTTGTTGTAATTTTTTGAATATTGTAAAGCAAAGCTCTGGTAAATTAATGTATGTAGTTGTAGTGGAATTCTTACTCAATAGTATTAATCAGTATACTCGTAGGTATTGAACAACTTTTGTCACAATTTTCAAGCATCGATATCGCTATAGGTGGGAATCGATAAGAGTATCGCCATCAGGATGGGTATATATGTGTGTTTTGAATGAATTTCGAAATGCATCTACTCAAATCACCACAAGGTTTTGTTATTATTTTATGCACATTTATAATAAGGGAAAATTGGTTAATGTTTTGTAATTCCTCTGTAATTGTAACAGTTTCCTGGTTCCCGATTGTGATTCTGTCTCTCACAATTGTTTACTTTCGTAAATTAAGTCATTAAGCTTTTCGTTGGCCACTGTTGTCACCCAAGGAACGCAAGAAGTCATGCATACCTGCACGCATGGCATTAACTTCCGGCGAATAGCCTAGAAAGCAAAATGATTTTTGCTCTATTCCGTGATCGGTGGAACCCAAGCGTACACACCAGAGTAAATCGACGCCACTGTTCACCAGTGTAAAAGTTCATACGAAACTGGATCCAATGCATAACACCCGCATCTCCGTCGCGTTGAAAATTTAATGACTTGGACGTTTTTTTTATTTTCACGTCTGTGTATGGGCGGCTTAAGCACAGATGGAAAAATCCGCGCAGCTGTGGACGTCGTATAAGTAATATGTAACTAAAAGTTAAAATATACAAAACAGTAATTTTGCCTGTAATATGGATGCGAAACTTGGAAAAGAGGAACATAAATTAAGAGTGAAAATAAAATCCTTAGAAAAATATTTGGACTTTCAAGGGTGAGGATATAGGAGAAGGTTACATAATTTAGAAGTACATAATTTGTATTCATGTCCAGATACTATTAGAATAATTAAATCAAGAAGACCGATTCTCAGACCATGTGGCACGAATGGGAGAGGAAAAAAGAGTTTACAGGATTGTTGTTGGGAAACCTGATGGTAAGAGACCTGTAGGAAGGCCAAGACGAAGATGGAGGGATAACGTTGAGATGGACCTAAACGAAATCGGTAAAGATAGAAAAGATTGGATTGATCTTGCCCAGGATAGGGACAGATGGAAGGCTTGTGTTACTGCAGCCATAAACCTTTGGGTTTAAGAAGGCTGGAGAGTTAGTTAGTTATGGATGTGAGTTGCCATTGCACCGAACGGCGTCAGATGAGGACAAATGGACCGATGCTTGGAGGCTGCGAAGAGTTAATAAAGCTGTCAGCCCGTTGACCTGGCACACGACGGTTGCATTCCATCAGATTGACCCCTCGGACCCAGACTAACAAATGGCCCCTCATTATGGCCGGCTCCATCCACCGACGGCTTAATTTGCCCCTTTATAAAGGCTTCTTGTTTCTTCTTTGTGTCCTGAGAGCTCACGGGTCAACGTGCAGAGAGAAAAGAGAAAGGCCGTGGAGAAAGGCTGAGGCAGTACTTCATATATACAGGGTGTGCACCGAAAAACTCTGTTATTGTAATAAGTTGAGGCAAATTATTTTTAGAACATGTCCAGTTGCACGGTATAATCCCGAAGGCTACATGAAACCACGTGAAAGTGGATTTGTCACCTATCTGAACGCTTTTCATTACAGATCATAATAACGAGATTATATGATGATCTAGTGCGCACCTTCCGTCACATCGAGAAACGTTTTGCGTTACCGAGCGAAGTGGTGCGATTTTGGCGGCGATTGAACGTGCAACTACCGACACAAGGGTGCCGTAACATCGGCATTTGTCGCGCGACAAATAATGGAATATAACTTCCCTAAAAAAATCCACAATTAGAACTATCAGGAATAGCCTTAGGCCATGTGACCTACAATTTAAAATACTAGGCTAACAGCGCAATAAATGTATAATTTTAGGTACATTGGCAGACAAATGTGCTGAAATATTTTTTTGCGAAAAATAACCGAGTTTGGGGAAAAAAAATATCCCGAAATATCAAAATCCCTAAACCCTATACCAGCTAACTGTAGACCAGGCGAACGAGAACAAGTTTTTGCGCAAGTACACCACCAATGAACAGTGAGAGGAACGGGATTGCGTTATGGACAACTGGAGTTACCCAATTTCCTCCTTCGCTATGCAGCGTTGCAAACTTTTGAAAAGGATTATACCGAACGCACATGGCAAACGGACCGTACTTTTGTCTCCAGATCCGTACGATTGGTTTAAGAATTTCTTAGGGAAATATTGGGGATAAAACTGCAAGAGCAAATTTTGATAAGCCGTGCATTTAGCGTACGGACTAAGGTCTGGACCGTACGTCCGTACATGTACGGTCAGAACCGTACGGTTGGCAACGCTGCGCTTTCACCACTCGATTTCCCCTCCTCCTCCTCTGCCGCTATGTGTGGCCTCTGCTCCACAGTTAGCTGGGACAGAGTATACCCGTAGAGTATGTGAATACCACGAAAGTCTATTGTGCACAAACGTTTGACTTTTGAAATGTACAATTACACATTCTAGAATGAAATAGTACATTTATGGGTCAAATATGATTGTTTACTTGTACGTGAAAATGTGTATATTGTGTATTTCTTAGCATTGATTTTTAACTTAAAAATTTAGAATTATAGTTTATTTAAAGTGATCAAAACTTGTAATTGACTTTGGGTCTAACTATGTTCTCTCTCTTATCTTTCTAGGTAAGATAATGCGCTGCCATCTTTTGACAGAAGAATGATGTACTTTCATAATTCATGAGGTATGTGCTTAGCCTAACCGCATTCTAAAGCAGATGGTGCCTTAACTGACAATTCATGGTTAACCATAGTTTCATAGTACATCATTGTTACTGGTACATAATTGATAATCATCAAGATAATCACACACACACACACACACACACAAACACACAAAGATTAGTCAAGAAGAAGTTAAGGTCAAAACATAAAAATAGGAGGGGGAGATTCAGAAATTGGTGTTACAGGAATAGGCTTATAACAAAAAATTATAGGCAGTTTTCCAAGTACACTTTTGTACGTAAAGGATTTACACAATTTAACACAAAACTTCTCCCAAATTTGTTGCTCGTGAAAATAGCTCATTTTAAGGGAGCTTGCAGGCCGAAGCGACAAGAGACGCGAGTTACTTAGAAACCAATCTTCATAAATAATATAAACCTTTGTCACCAAAGTGACATGGCAAGCTACACGTGCTGCTTGTCACGTGAATGTTGCTTGGTGTGGACCTTATTCTCATTAGCATGCATGGTGTAGCCGTGTCTCCAGAACAAACGCGAAAGGGATTAAGCCCACTTTTAATTTTGGTTTCGCGCTTAATCCGTTTTGCTGTTATTCCTTTCGCGCTTATTCCGATGTTTTAAGTTTGGTTTCGCGTTTGATCCGTTTCGCTGTAATTTCTTCCGCGCTTAAACATTTCGAGTTTATTCCGTACGCGCTTATTCCGTTTCACTCTTGTTCCTTTCGCGTTTAATCCTGTGTTTGTTTCGCGGTTGTATGCGATCGCTCTTAATCCCTTTCGCGGTTATTTTGCCACCCCGTATAACCTCGGTCTGTTGGTCGCGCATGCGCAATATACCTTTTTTAACAGGCTGGAGCTATCCTTGCCTCTTGTCACTTTGGTGTGAAAGCTCCCTAACTGCTACAGACATTACCTTACACACTTGTAAATAAACACTTGGTCAACAGATGGCGCCATTGCTGCTTAATGCAATAAGTTGTGTAATTATTGCTTGAGGCTCGACGGAAACTTAGATATCTTTCAGTGGTAACTTTTAAAAAATGTATTTCTTTTGCAAAGAGAAACATTACATAATGAACCATGAGAGAGAATAGATATCCCTTAAATTGCTAGTAGACCAGGGTAGAGAACTATATTGTTGATTGTATTTGTGCCCACTGTTAGGACGTTCGTTGAGCTTGGCTGCCGCACTGGAGGATTGTTTCCTCTCAGCCACGGATGGCAGCACCATCGCTACAAAAGATGAACGATTTGCGCACAGCTGGTGCCGGTTGACAAAACACTATCGCATTGCGCGACCATTCCCCTAGCTGCGTTTAGGTATTTTACGCGTATAACAAATGCTTTTTGTTAATCATAAAAATAACGATATTTTGTTTAAATAAAGAGAAGTACATGCTATGCATTGCGATAGTAGTTCTTTTAAGCATAAAACCTATTTATAATAGAATAAAAGTATAAAAAATGCTTTTAAAATATTCCAGAACCCAAATTTCCTGACATTTTTTCAAAACTTTGAGCGAAAGTACGTTTTTTAAAACTACACTGTTTTTATACACTTTGTGGATTGCACAGCAAAGGGCTTTCTTAACATACATGATTGTACACATTTCTCTGTCGAGGAGATAACTCCCGTACGATTAGAGTGGAGTAAAATTCACGTAAGTATACGGTACGTGTTTAATCAGTCACTCTAATCCATATTTTTAAACGTCTTGAAACAAAATACATGTGAATACATAGTAAATTAATATAAAGTACCAGGAATGAAAACATTGAAAAAAATATTTTTACCTTCAAAATACAGTAAATATGTCATAAAAGTAACATTCCAGAAATTCCTAAGTAAAGGTGTATTTTTCGAATAATTATACTCACCAGTTAGGAAATGCTGACCTTCAAATGAGTGGAGAAATGTTGACTTTCCTTCGCCCTCCCAAGAAGATCTTTTTGCTTTGCTGATACAGGACTTGTACAGAGAAATGATACATATGTATATTACACTTCCATGTCCAAGCCCCGTACCGGACTTTGCATTTATATCCGTTCTGACGAGTACGTTAAAAGGACACCTACGTAATGGTTCAAAATTAATGCTATATTACAATCAGAAAAGAAGGCGCAAGGCGTCAAATCGATCGGGGGATCGAGCTGGGCAGTCATCATGCTGATAAATCATGTCACGTCTTGTAGCTACAGGCACATCCTCCAACAACATTGCCATCCCGTTCCTCAAAAAATGTCCATAAGTGATGCCATTTAAGATTTGGGGCAGGAAAAATGGCTCGATCAAATGATTGTTGATTACGCCCATTACTACTTATGCCTGGGTGTGCCACTGTGGCTGGATGAAAATTACCCAGAGAAATGGATTGGCCGAGGCGGCTCGATTCCCTGGTCGGCTCGAACCCCCGATTTGAAGCCTTGCGACTTTTACATTTGGAGCCACATGACAAGACACCGGTAAACTCGCAAGAAGAGCTCAGGGAGAGGATCTTTACAGCTGGTCAACACATCAAGGACACCATCACATCACGAGTTAAGAGACCAAATGTCCGTAAAAACCTCCGTGCCTGCATTCGTAACGGAGGTGCCCACTTTGAGCAAGACATATAATGTTCTTTAATTGTATTGTTCATTGATTCCATTCACATGAAGATGAATGAAGTATTATTTCTTGTACACAAATGTGAATGTCAGCAACATTTGTACCTTGTTGGATAGCAGATGACACAAGGAAGTAATTTAAGTAATTTGTACGCTTCGTGTCATACCATTTTTGTTATTAATACGTTGCCAAGTAAACCAAGAGTGCATTTTTTTATCATCACTTGTAAGTTTAGACCCACCCGTTACTTACATGTGATTGTTATTTGGGAAAAACTTTTTTTTAACGAACCACTTATTTGTTAGCTATCAGAAAACGCTGAAATAAGTTCCATACAATGAGCAGTTTTTTCTCAATTCATCTTTTTATGTGGAAAATTGTCATTTTTTAAAAAAACAATTGAAATTCAATTATCTCGAAAACTACTAATTTTCGGACGGGGTATCATATGGTCAAATTTATTGCAAATTGTCTCTACTTTAACCCCTTTCAGGGAATACATCTAATTACCAGTCACCCTGTATATAAGAAAGACTAAACTATGAAAAAATTCCAACAAACTGAAGTTGTGACAAACAAAAAATATGTGTGCACAAATTTCAGTGAAGAATGCGCAGAATTTGCTCAGGTGGCTAACCTAGTATCCGAGGTGCAGGTAACACCGACCCTTCAGTAGCCACCATGCAAGGATGCAACAATATTCAATATATATAAAAAGAATACTAAACTTTGACAAATTACAACAAACTGATGTTGTGACATACAAAATTTATGTATGCGTAAATTTCAGTGAATGCACTCTCGGCTAGAACTTTGAACTCGGATCTTTGCCATTCCATGCCGTTGCTCCACCAACCAAGTTATCAAGCCAGCCCTTGTTTCACTCTTGCTGTTTTACCTGCATTTTATGTCATGTGTATGCTAAACAGTAAAGTAAAAATTATGTGCTTCATGTAATCAATTTATGAAATGCATGAATGTCTTGATTTCCAAGTTTGGCTGCTAAAAAATAGTTGCTCCTTTTCTCTACACTAAGGACCTTTGCAAAAACAGAAAGACACATTTCGGCAGTTCGAATCTCATGATAGTAGTTGCTAGTTTAAAAAAAAATGTACATGCAACAAAAATATCTAATCAAATACAGTGCAATCATGATCAGTGTAGTGTTCATATTTTGAAGTGCTGAACTTATCACTTAAGCAAATATCTCCAATTTTTAATGTTAAAAAATAGGTTCCCTTTGTTGTTATATTGATGTTTTTGCTACCTGGTACAGAATTTGAACTGAGAAGTGACATTAGATAACATTTCCCATGACCAAATCCCATACCAGAATTTGCATTCTTTTTTCTGCTCTTGCATATCAATATTTTGAAAAGTGTAACAATGTATGCCAGGATTAACCCAGGTAGTCAATGGTTCCCGAGGCACAGGTGACACTAATTCTTCTATGACCAACATAAAAAATTGCACGGATGCCCAAAAATAAAAATTTGTAACTAAAACCTACCCCCAAAATTTCATGATCCAATAAATATGTTAAAACTTATAAAATATAACTTGACAAGCTAAAATACTCATAAAACATATTTAAAAACTGTGGGGTGCTAAGCAAGGAATGCTTATAATAAATACTATGCTTTGCATGATGTCACGATTTTTACAGAATTAATTTTAAATAATGGGTATATGACTGTGGACGTAAGTTGATACTAATGTAATCGAACCTAATCAACCTATGTAAAGCGTATAAACAGTAACACTGTAACAACGCAGAAACCTTAATTATGATGCTAAAAGCGTCAAACCTGACACACACTAGACTATGCATGTAAGGATACAAGCAAGATTTGAAAAATCGTCCTCCGAAGAAAAACTCAGAACCTGTTCAATACGCGCTAACATACATGTACATAGTTCGATTAATGTAGAATATACATATTATGATGATATTGGAATTATGCTACACAAATGGAACCTGGACCAATATTTTATGAAACATAACAGTGCATGAGCAAATCAATGCTGATAAAGCTACAATTGAAATAATTTAGCATTCACGTGTAAGTGTGTTCAAATTTAAATACCGACCATATCATCATAGAATTAAATGCTTCTTACATTCAACAAACAAAGTTAGAATAGAATTAGATACATACATCCTTAAATTTGAAATCGTACTTAAACAAACATTCAAATTCAGCGAGAGACTACCGAGTCCAAATTACATGCACAATTTTGTTTACGTGAAAAATAAAATGCATATTTAAGTCTCGGACTTCGTCACTATTTAAAATTAAATTTTCTTCACACAAACTGGAAATGGGTGTTTAAAAGAAATAGTCGAACATAGGGATGTGCCGAAGCCGATTACAGATGTACGAAAATCGGCCGAAATTGACACATCGGCATCGGTATCGGAATCGGCAAAAATCCGATATTTAAACCGGTACAGATTATACTAGAGTTTTTACCTTCTAATAAATTTTATATTCTAGTTTTGTAAGATTTATTGAAAATTTGGTTATGATTTGTCATTATTGTAGAGTTTTTGTAATAAAATTATTGCAAACTCTCATTCAGAGGATCAACCTAACTATAAATCGGAAATAAAAGAGTACATTGCTGAACCAGGATCTGCTGTTGTATTGGAAATTCAAAAATGAATATTCAAACCTGAAGCAAGTACTGAGAAAATACTTGGGCATACTTGCTGCAACAGTATTCAGTGATTGAGTGTTCAGTGTTGCTCAACAGATTTGAGATAAGAGAAGAAGTAGGTTACTTCCTGAAGTGCTTCCAAATCTCGTGTTTCTGAAGTTGAATCTGGCAGAACAGGAATTCATTTTGCATTTCAAAGAACTGCTTGTGTACTAATGTTTAATCTCTTGAAAATCCATGTTCTTCTTAAAGGTTCACATAAAATTTTGTAGATGCAAATGTACATTCGCATCTCTTGAGAATATATATGTATATACATATGATATGCAATAGAAATGTACATAGCAAATTTATTTTTGTCATTCTGAAAATAACATCCCATTTATGTTTAATAATCTTATGTATTGGAATCGGTTAAATATCGGCATCGGTATCGGTTCCAAAAATTATCGGTGAGTACATCGGCATCGGTAAATTTTCAGCTTCGTCACATCCCTAGTCGAACACAATATTATGATTAATGATACGAAATTGGACTCGGAGCATAAGGCGGAAAGGCGGAAAAGGGTGTCTACCTGTCAAGAAAGTCAAGAAATTATGCTTGTGGTCAAGAATTTATTTTTTTATTTTATTTATTTATTAATTTTTTTTTATAGTGTAGCGAATTTACATTGTTATATACGTATCTGTACTGGTATTTGATAAAATTGAATATTTGGAAATCTAAAATTGTATTGAGTTGTGGTTAAGATTTGTTCACTTCGTTTCTTGAGAATTAAATTCTTGTATGCGTGAAGTTCTGTAAAATACGTTAAATAAAGTAACGTGGCCATTCCCCATCCAGGGTGAAATCCGAAAGCATTAATTTTTACATGCTTTAATAATTAGAGCAAGTCTAAATCTCTTATTAAAGTACAGTTCAGTGTTTTTCATTGAATAAAAATATATATTTTCTAAATTTCCAACTATACCTAAGTAGGGGGCAATTAAATGTTAAGAAAAAGGGTGGCAGGAGTCATGAAGATGTCAAGAATTTTGGATTTGTTAGCCTATATTGGTAGGGTACAGTTTTCACTTGCAATATTCTCCACTGCTTTCATTCTGAGCATGAAATAACTCCTTCGACGAAGCCCCCTGGCACGCTCACTCTCTCCTCTCCGCCCATTTTTCAACGCGACAGTTCCGCTGCTCGCTCTACAGTCCACACGTGCATAAGAGAGCGCTCTTCCACAAACACAGCTAGTTGCCCAGACGTGACTTAAACTCCTCTGGACCTTTGGCTGATGTCATCCAAGCCGTTTTCGAAATACCTCTACGATATTCTAAATCCTGAGAAATTGTATCTGCTTAGAATTCCTTCTTCACGTGAATCTCTGTGTGGTTTGCTATCACTGCTGCAGTGGCGTACGCAAGGGGTGAGGTTAGGTGGTTTAAACCCCCTCCTTGAGCTTTTGAAATGTTATGAAATATGCTGTGGAAAAAAATTAAAATTGCCAATTTATCGCAGTCAAAGATCTGCGACAATACTACTACTACTAGTAGTATTAATAATAATAATATATTATTATTATTTGAATTATTATTCCCATGCAGCACGGAGAAAAGCTCAGCATTCCAAGCACATGCGTCTTTCAGAGCGAATGCCTTGAAAATAAAATATGAGGTTAATTATGATTTAAAAGAGAAAGAAATGTTGTTTTGTATCTCCAGCTGCAAGAATGTTCAATGAACATGTATCTTTTTGTTTGAACAATGAGCGAGCATTAACTAAAGAAAGTTCTTGGTTCGTTGTAAGCGGCTAATGTATAGACAAAGGCTAGGCGGACAAGAATACCAAGTCACCAGTCCGCCTTCCCATTGTTTACCGAGGCACGGCACGCTTGAATTTCTGAACTATTTAAAAATGCTTCGTTGGTAAGAACAGCGAGACAATCCAGATGTGAATTATTAGGGACAGAGCCAGAAAAATTCCAACAATCCCAGGAATCGAACCCGGATCTTACGCGTGGTTGTCAAGACACCCTACCGACCAGACCACTGCAGCTTCTTGGATGAGTTCCATACTTTGATTATTTCAATTTATTTTAATATCTTTTCTTGTTCTTATGGATTTTCTTCACTCTTAAAATTTCTCTCCTCGTTGACTAGACAATTATTTCGTAACAAAGAAACAAAAATATGCTCCCTAGAATTTGTTAAAAATCTTTCTATTGCTTTCATAAATTCTACATTTATGATGTAAATCTCTACTACTACATCATATTAGTAGTGGTATTAGTAGTATTATTAGTAGTAATTCAACTAATTAATTATAAGTATTATTAATTAATTATGAGTATTATTATTTAATTAAAGTGTAATAAAACAATGGTAATGTGAATTTGGAGAAAGTTTTAGAAATAGCCCCCCTTGATGATATCCTGCGTACGCTACTGCACTGTTGTCTAGATATTCGCAATAGTTTCGTGGGCTATGAAGACTATTTTCCTGCGCAGATATCTGGACAACAGCAAAAGCAAGCCACAGGAAATTTTTTTCCTAGAAAGAATTGTAAGCAGATGCAGGGTTAACCAAAAGTTCTTCCCACATTTAAATTCACTATAACTTTGTAACGAACAGAGATATTTCAGTGGAATAACCTTTGTACTGCACAGCAACCTTAAACGTTTTACTTGGCAACACTGCGCGTTGAGTGGATCACATGACTGCCAGCGATCAGGTGATTCCAAGACGGCGTCGATTCAGGGGAAGCTGCAGTGTTTACAGGTAAAACTTTAAAGACTGCTGTGAAGTACAAACTTTATTTCACTGAAATATATCTATTTGATACAAAGTTATTGTGAATTTAATTGGGGAAGGACTTTTGTAAAACCCGGCATATTTTTTTCAGAATGTGGAATATAATAGCGATTTTTCGAAAGAAGAAAAATTTTCAAAAACTGCTTCGCTAGCTTTGGCCAAAAGTTCAGCGGAGCCTTAAGCCAATCTTTTTATCAGAATACAGAAAGTAAAGGTGATTTGAATTTGATCAGAATGATTGTAGGAAGTGCCTGTGAAAGGGATGGATGGATACCTTTTGAAAAGGAGACCTACATACCCGACCCCCAGCGGAGGAAGGCAACAATGCGGGCGGAGATCGAATCTCCGCCATCAAAGACAAAAGTTTACCCAGAAATCATTGCAAGAAAGTTCCTGCTACTTGGGAGGGTATATTCTCCGTGAGCTGGAGGCATTTCTCTACTAATGAACTCTGCAAATAGTGCTCGAGTGCAGCGAAGCAGTCAGTTGTGAATCTGGCGGATAAATTCTGCTTTCATGCCTGCAAGCAGAATTGTGACGGTCAACAGAAGTAGGTTTTATTTTATGCCTTACTCCTCAGTGACTTGGTGTTTCTTCGGATGTTTAATGCACCGATATTATCAGTAGTTCCAAGGTGCCCCCACAGCAATCCAGGAAACGTTAATGTACAGGCTGTCCATAAAGTCACCATCTATTTTCATGATAAAGTGTCGTAATTTTACATAAACTGTTGTGTGCTTCGATACATTTCCATACTCAAATGTTCTTGAATGACTATAGAGACATCTGCTGTGGTATAATGTATTTTCATATTTTGGGTTGTGTAACGGTGAATTTCTAACTAAAAATGGCCATAAATTGCGCCTTTGTGATTATCGGGATGTTGAGAACATTTTTGGGGTGTTATGGTGTTTGTGTGGATAAGTCTAATGTCTCCATATGACCTCCACCCATGCCCAAACACACTCCAACGTTCAGTTTTGGCGCGAATCGACTGGAGAGGTCTCTTGTTGTCCCGATACGATTACGTGCGTTAGGCCACTGCCCTTGCGTTGTACACATGGATTTAACGATCTCCGTAAGTGATTGAAAGGGGGGTTAGATCGGGTGACTGGAGATTCCTATCCTTGGTGATCCGTACCTATTCATCTTAAGGGAGCCTCACCAATGGCGTAGTGTTAACGTCGGGTTCGACACCCGGCTGAAGCACATGGTGGCTTCGATCCCAATTTAAACTGTAGGTCAAGTCCCAATTAGCCTATCTGTGCATAAATTGGACTTAAAACAAACTTCAACCAATCAACAAACCATCTTACGGGAAACGTGTTCTTCACGTATTCACGGCGTCCAATACCGGTTAGTCAGTCTAAGTAGAAAGTGATCTTGAACAAACTTTGACCTGGCTATCATTTCAATTTGATAGCCGTAATTTATGTGCGTTGTGTTCTATGTGGAACAACTTAGGGGAAACCTTTCCTTAACTATAATGATTCTTGATTGATTTCTAGAAGTATGACGTTAAGTTCTGCGCCTGCAAAGCCCCCTAAACCCCTAAATAAAAATTCAAAGGCACAGCGCATAAAATGCATTTAGATTGCATTTTTTCGTTCGACCATTTCCTTTTACCAGCCTTTAATTTTATCTCTTCGTTCTCCAATGTTTTTTTTTTTTTTTTTTTTTCCATGTTTAAGCCAGATATCCCATCCTGAACAAACATGCTATCGATCGTTGAGATTCATTGACGATGCGACCCAACACCTGAAATAATTCCCCGGCTGCGAGCGTTAATTTTTGTTGACCAGAATGGGGGAGGACGCTATCTTCTGTCATTGTCCATCCGATGTCAGTGGAGGGGGAACTGTTATCTTTGTTTGCTGAGGACAGGCTGGCTAACGAACGCAAACACGTCGACAAACAAGCTCCACGTGGGTTTAAATCTTCTGCAAACGTCCATTTTCTACCCGGGGAACACACTTTTGCAAGTCTTTCCCTGTCCAATAAATTTCCGGCGCCATATTTTGTGTGAACCTTCAAAGGGACGGTTCTACACGTACGTCGACATGTACCGTTGACGGTGGACATGCAGAAACCTGTCAGCTCTACCAGGTTCCAGCGTCCTCAAATCGAAAGCGAGGGTTTTTTCAAAGAAATATTTGATAGGCTACTCGAGGCGCCTGCTGTGACGTGTTGGAAGCACATGCACGTAGTGACCAATCACCCTCCTCCTGTCCACCATGTTGCTCCCCTATCAATACCGTGACAAGGGAGCTCAACAGTGTGCGAAATATTTTCAGATGGACACTTTGTCGGTGATATTTGGTACTTTTGTTCTATTGCTTCTTATATTTTTTCTTACTTTTCCCCATTCATGTTCTTTTTTATTTGTTCCCCTTCTCTACTGTTCGATTTTTTTATTTCTGTCTCTCTTTCGTTGCCCCTTTCTTCTCCTTGTTTTGTTTCTTCCTCTTTCACTCTTTCTTCTCTATTTTTTCACTTCTCATTCTTCTTTATTTATTTCATATCTTCCTATTTCTCCCTTTCTTTCAGATTCTTTCTCTTTCCGTTTATTTCTTTCATTTTCTTACTTTTTCTGTTTTATTTTCTATCTGTATCCTTTATTTATTTCATTTTCTTCCTTTTCTCTTTTTGCTTTATTTCCTCTTTCTCTTTATTCTTTCATATTCTTTCTCTTTATTTCTTTCATTTTCTTCCTTTTTCTCTTTTTTGTTTTATTTACTTTTCTCTCTTTCGTTCTTTTTCCCTTTATTCCTTTCATTTTCTTCCTTTTCTCTTTGCTTTTTCCACTTTTTCTCTGTATTGGTATTACGTTCATTATCTTTCTGTCTCTCTAGTTATTTCATTGTCTTCTCTCTCTTCTTTCTCTTTCTTTTATTAATCTTTCCTTCTTCTTCTTTCTTTATCTCCGTTCATATTGCAGATTGCTCTACTCAAGCACTGTGCGAACATGTCATTCAAAAGTGATTCAATTTATTTAATATCCATATTTCATTTTATAAGCAATATTAATGTGCACATATAATAAAGTATTAAAGACTTATAAGGCTGTCCCCATTTTATATATATATATATATATATATATGGTGTTTAACAGCATGCCTTTTATGAAAATCTAGGATACGCCATTCAATCGATAGTCAACGATTGCGTTCGATTTTTAAATAACATAGGAGATAATTGACATTGTTCCAAATTTCTAGCATTATTCTTGTATAGCATGAATTTACTTATAAAGTTTCATTTTCACCATTGTGACTCGCCTTTGCAGCCGAAATTTGTTGAAAACTAAGATAACTAAAGTAATTTCTGTCAGGGAGTAATAAAGGAATGAATAAATGGAAGAAAGATGAAATTTCCTCTTTGAGATCGCTTTATGGCAATGTCAATGTAACCATCTCTTAAGCGTTGTTTCAAGCTTTTATAGGATTCCTTTTTTAACGGTTCAAAGGCATTTCTTGAGCATCGTAAAGAAAGGTAAGTGGCCTTTTACGTGCTAACATTTTGTTATTTGTCTTTATGGTTTCTATGATGTCCTCTGTCGTCAAGAAATTTAATTTAAAGTAATAATTTTAAAATGACGATTATTAGAAATATCTGATAATCTTATTTAGGGATGATACCAATTAATAATTATAAAAATGCAAAACTACGTAATTTGTATTAATACTCAGACACTCATCCCTTTTTTTGTCAATATTCGTATTATTAAGTAATTTTGATTGCTTTTCAATTGAATCGTTACAACCCAGAAATGTCCGTGACTATACAAGATCGGTCCGTGACTGTACAAGATCGGTCTCCTAGGCTATTCGCCTCGACAAGTCTGAAGGCGCGTCCGTTTTCGTCAACAGTTCAAGTCGAGAGAAGAACAAGACTTATCTTCTATCATAATATTAGTTAGCACAATTTGATCTTTAAGGGAATAAAACAATCCGTTAAGTAATGTTGGAGCTCCGAATTGGGCACCACACGTATGGTTTTGAAATGCTTTATCTCCATGGTAACGAAATATCTGTTTTCTGCTTATTGCAAATTTGTTTTTCGAATTAGTGTTGGCCACGAGACGAGATTTTGGTCTGCCTCGTCTCGTGGAAAATGCAGTCTCATTTCTAAAATATTCGTTCGTTTTGTCTAGTACCGCGTCTAAGGTTGCTATACGTCCAGGATTTTTCTGGACAGTCTCGGAATCTTATAATTTGTCCCTGTGTCCCGAAACGTTTTTTCTACATGCATGCGAAAAACCACTATTGTTGCTGCTGCACACACTCACATTGAAGTCTCAAGTATACAGACAACCACTCGCTTGTCAAGGGGTCCCGGGTTCGATACCCGGTGGAGGCACCTAGTGGTTCAGATCCCACTTTTAAACTGTAGGTCCAGTCCCGATTAGCCTTACTGCGCATAAAGTGGACTTAAAACACTAAATCAATCAATCAAACTTATCGCTTGTTACGATCAACAGCCCCAAGTTTCCATAACATTTGCTTAATGTCCGTGTAAAAAATTAATTAAAAATTCTCAAGGTGTGGTAACTCATTTTCGTTGCTACCGATACCACAAACAAATATGTTTGTTTCACCAAGCTTCTCTATGAGAACAGAAATTTCTTTGTTTTTATTCTCTGATCAGGTGCAAATATGGAGCGAGCTGCCTAAAATTTAAATAAATACTTACTTTTTTATAAAATTACCTGCAAATTGCCTGTCAAGTTTTCGAAATTCAACGAAGTTTTATATTTATTTAATGACATGCCAATATTTGGTACACACTATCAAATTTAACATATTGAAGATATTCATCACCGTAAAAACAAAGAAATTAAGAAAGTTATTACTCTATATAATGTGTAAATCCATTTCGTTACTACTGTTATGTAACTGTTTTTCTTATTTAATGATTAGGTGCAAATAGTATGGCATATATTACAACCACGTTGCACGTTGCATTTTCTTGACTTTTTCTTTGTGAAGTGCCGTTTCCTTGACTTCTATTTCCATTTTTCCCCAGTTTCTTTCATGTTTGTGCGATCTTATTTTGATTTCCTCTGCAACTGTCGCTCGAGGTTTTTATCTTCTTCTTCTTTTAATTTGAAGTTCACTCTGGCCGTGGGGTGCGGTGAGTGCGGCGTCCTAATTCCGCAGTTCCGATCTGGTTTACTGCGGGATTGTGGTGTCCTCTTAGTTCGTTCCAGAACTTTGCAGTTAGCCTTTTGATGACATCTTCTATCTTATCAATTTCGAGATCTTCGTGTATTTGCTGATTAGTTGTGTATCTATCGTGGCCGCTGATTATTCTTGTGGCTTTGTTTTGAATTATCTGTAGTTTTGCCATGTAGGATTTCGCAGCATGATGCCATGCTGGTATTGCATAAAGTAATGCAGTCCTAATCATAGTTTTGTAGAGGCTTATCCTTGTGTCTAATGACAGCTGGAGATTTCTGAAGATTGCATAAAGTCCTCCTATTCTCTGATTTCCTTTGTGGTGTATTTCTTCTATGTGGTTTTTAAACGTAAGTCCACTGTCTAGCGTTAATCCTAAATATTTAGCCTTCCTGGCGTTTGTGATGTCTTGTCCAAAGAGCTTCAGTGTTTCTTGCTCTTGTCTTCTTCTCCTGGCAAAGATAACTGCTATGCTTTTGGTTGGATTGGTTTTAATTCTCCATTTCGTTGTCCAGTGTTCGAATTCAGCTAGCTGTCTTCTTAGTGTTGTGTAGCAGAACTTTAGTTGTCTTCTGGATGCGAAGAAGGCCGAGTCGTCCGCGAAGAGTGCTGGGAAGCATCCTGGAACTATCGGGATATCTGCTGTATAAACGGCGTACAGCATGGGAGCCAGGGTGGAGCCTTGAGGAACTCCTGCGTTGATGTTTCTGGCTAAGGCTGTAGCTCCTTGAAATGTCGAGATGAATGTTCTTCCTCTAAGATAACTTGCTAGAAGATGAATATACGTGTCCTGTATTGGCATCTGGAATAACTTTCTGATTAGTCCTGCTATCCAGACTCTATCGAATGCACTTTGCACATCCAAGAAGACTCCAACTGAGTAGTTCTTCCTGTTGAACTTTGTAGTGAGATGGTCCACCACTCTTGCAAGTTGTCCTGTTGTGCTATGTGCCGATCTAAACCCAAATTGGAATGTGGGTAATATGTTTGCTTCTTCCACTTGCTCTTGAAGTCTCTTCAATATTATTCTTTCCATGGCCTTGCTCAGATGCGGTAACAGGCTTATCGGTCTATAGTTGCTTGGTGTCCTTGGGTTCTTTCCTGGTTTGATGATGGCGCAGATTTTGGAAGTTTTCCAGCTTTCTGGGAAGTGGCCTGTTAGTAGGATTGCATTAAACAGTTTAGTAATAAGCACTAACATTTTCCTTGGAATTTTCTTAAGCATCTCTGGAGTTATCTTGTCCAATCCTGGGGCTTTCCCGTTTGTAATTTTCTTCAGGACCATTTGTACCTCCCTCGGAGTTGTTAGTCTGGGGCTAGTTGATGGAGGACTGTGCAGCAGCATTTCAGTTTCTTCTTCTGTTCTTCGTGTGAATTCCTGGTCTTGTGGTTCTTGATGAGGCATAAAGTGGCTTTCCCAATGATCTGCCATGATGTTCGCCTGCTCCTGTGGATCAAAAGTGATTGAATTGCCAGCATCTAATACCTTTGTTTCTGATGTGGTACTTGTTTTTGTACAGCCTTTCACTATCTTCCAAAAGTCTCTGTGGTTTGGTGGGTTGTCTTGGAATGTTTTATCCCACTTGTCTGTTCGTGTCCTTTGTAGGTGGTCTCTGACTTTGGTTGTTAGTTCATTCCATAATGTCTTGTATCTGAGGAGGCGTGTTTTCTGCCACTTTTTACGAGCCCATGTCTTGATGTGCAGGAGCGCTTGGAGTTTTCGGTCTTCTCTTTCCTCATAGAAAGTACCATCTTCTTTAGTGGTGCTGTATCTGGCTGTTTCCTGCATTGAGACTGTGATGTTGTTAGTTGCCCTGTCTATTTCGTCCGCTGTTCTGATCTGTTGTTTAGGATCAGTATTTTCAGCTAGCATTTGAGTGAACTGGTTCCAATTTATGGTAAATTTTGACTGCCTGGCCTTCTCATGTATGATGCTTCTATGCTGAATTACGAATTGCATTGGAAGATGATCAGAGTTTAGTGCGTGGTGTACATATGGTCCTGTCAGCAAAGTTATGTTTTTCAAGAGTACGACATCTAGAACATCTGGCTCTCCCGGCGCTCTTCCTTTTGGGTAGTGCGTGGGTTCGGTTGGTGCAGTGATGGTAAATTGTGAGTTGTGTACTGCTCTCTCAAGTTGTCTTCCGGCTGGATTGTCTACTCTTGAGTTCCATAGTGGGTTTTTTGCATTAAGATCTCCAGCTAAGACTATCCTTGGGCCCAATGCTTCAAGAATTTGGATGTCTGTCGCATGTAGTGGTAGAGGTGGTTTCTTGTAGGCTGCTATCACTATTAGTGGTGTGCCAGGAGTCAGGATCTTAACTGCTGTCGCTTCGATTGTTGTAAGTTGAGGAATGTCCACTTCTTCCACTGGAAAGTACAACCACGTTACAACAGTTGTTAATTTAAACATTTTTGTAATTAAAATGTCTAAGAAAGTTTGAAGTTATTAGCAATTTTCAACGAATTCATTTCTTGAAAGTGCATAAAGTTGATTTTATTTCATTTCGTATATATCCTTGTAATTACTCACGAAGTAAGTCTTAAAATTTGGTGCACATAAATCGAATACGGGATTATTTTTTTAATTCCTGAAGTCTGCCATCTCTTGGAGGGAATGGTACTAAATCTTGAGAATGTGATTCGTTACCTCAGCATATTGATACCATTAATCGCAACGAGCCTGTTGTCGGCTTGTAATCAAGGGGTCCCGTATTCGATGCCCGGTGGAGGCACATATTGGTTCGGATCCCACTTTAATCTGTAGGTCTTAATTTTCTTTTAAGTGAACTTAAAACACAAACTCAACAACAACAAGTAAAGAGCCTGTTTTATTTTAGAAAAATTATCGTACACATTGTTACAGCTGCGCAAAGTACACTCGGCAAATTTGAAGATAATTGTACAGAACTGAGACGTAAATGGATGTGGGGTGTACGTGTGACATGACGTGGCAGGGGGAATTTGGATATGATTACGGGACAGACGCCGACAGGCTATAGTCTAGGGACATGGAAGTGCGCTTGTAGGCTGCCAGTGTGCCTGGGCACCTCCTAATGTGCCATCAAAGTGTAAAAACTAGTGTTGCCCACGAGACGAGACTTTGGCCTGTCTCGTCTCGTGGAAATGCTGTGAAATGCTGTCTCGGCTCGAAAATATTAGTTTGTCTCGGGACACATGATCAATCTCGTCTCGTCTCGAATTTTTAAAAGCCTGTCCCGTCTCGTCCCGTGGGCAACACTAGAAACGTTGAAAGAATCATTAAAATAGTGTAAAAAGTAAAGAATTTCGTTTCATTTTATTTGCATCGCCCCCACTCCCCTCTCTCTTCCTAGTTTTTCAAAGTGGATATTAATACATTCTGTCGGTGCAGTTACGATATAATAAGGTAAAGTAAATCTCTGAAAGACAGTCTTAAATATGTTTAAAGAAAAGTATGCAAAATATGTTAAATACGGCCCAAAACACTAATTTTAGAATCAAAGCCGTGCAGCTTCCAAATTTGAATTTTAACGGTTGTGTCTCTGTCGAGTTTGGGTCGAAAGGTTGTAGCGAATTCAGCAGCGGAACGTTCTAGTTTCAAATAGATCCAGTACCGATTAGCCTATTTGTGCTAAACGTTTTCTTTGTAATCCTTGATAGTAGTCTGAAAAAAAAAATAAGAATGTCATTTTATGTATGTCGGACTTTTTTTTGTTCGTTGGGATATAATAATGTCAACGCTTTTGGAGGTGGCACGTGCTTCTGTACCTCCCGTTAAATCCGCCAATGGGGGTGTAAGGGGTGCTCCTTCCACGTAGTGCACCCAATAGTCAACCTCACTTCCACATAGTGCACCCTGGACTGCAGACTAACGAGGCTCTGGCGACTGGCCCCATAGCCAGTATAATTTTGTTTGTGTTGTCTTGTTTTGTCCTTATTTGTACTGAGTGCTCCTTTACAGCCTCAGCTTTTAACGAAAGTCAGAAGATTTTAATGTTTTATGATTTTAGTTATGCAACGTTAGAGTTGTTATGAGTAACGATAAGGGGCTGGACCCCGTATAATGTGACGGGTACACAATAGCCTTAGTGCTCACGCACCCAAAATTTTAAATTCCAATCAAATCAAATCAGCCAATGATCGCCAGCATATTTGTCGGAGTGTGCGAATATTCCCAATAGGTTAGTGGCTAAAGCTGTCGCCTTGTAATGAATTGTTCCTTGTGAACGCACAGTACAGTAGTTCCGAGTCCAATTTAAACTGTAGGTCCAGTCCCGATTAGCCTTTCTGAGTATAAAGTGGACGAAAAGCAAATCTTACTTTGACCTTTTTCCCTTTGCAAGTGTCCCGAGTAAAATCCGACAATCTGAACGGAAATTCCATTCCTCTACCTTTGATCGCCCGATTAGCAACTTTGTCTCATAGTTCATTTGCGTGTTAAAATTCAATTAAGATGCGATCTCTCCAGTTTTCTGCTTCTATCCCCCTCCCCCACCCTCCTAGAACTAGGCACTGAAAAAAGTTAACTTTGATAAATGATGGTCGTCGCTCGGAGTGGATGTCTAAACCTTAATCGCTTGGAAAGAAATTCAATTTCTTCTCTTCATTTAGCCCGGCTCCGTTTCCTGTTTTCGGCAAGTGCATATAAAGCTTTGTCTCTTGTAATTTACGCAATTATTGCTGGTGAAGTTTAAGGCTTTATTGATTTCATTAAAAAGCAGTATTCTACAGGGTGTTTCGAAAGTCGCGAAACCCTCCTTTCCATCTCTTATAACTGGAAAGAGCCTCGTCAATGTACATCCTACGCTTCCTTATGGCACGGGTTGAGCGAATGGAGGGGAAGATGCGCGAGGGTTCTTTTGTTTGTGGTCGCTGTATAGTGGGTTGAAATGTTAGCTAACAACACTGGCATGCCAGTCCAGAAGTTTCGTCAACAAATCCAGGCAAAAAACTGTTGACTTTAGTTAAACTAGCTACAGAACCGTGCTGCAAACGCAACTCCATGGGTCGAACCCTTGTCAGGCTTTAATTTTCATTTATTTGTTTTATAACATATTGAATTAGGTTATTTACGTCGCTCTTCTCCCACCCTTGACTAATCGCGTCGATGCGGACGATTAGTGCTAAGGAGAGAAGGACGAGGGGACAAGCACAAATACACATGGACAACACAACACAATTCTCGTAGAAGGTTATCCTAGATGCAGGTCCAGACGCCAGAGCCTCGTTAGTCTGCTAAACGCAGTATAGGGTGTACTTCGTGGAAGATAATTGTTGTCGTTTTAGGTCCACTTTATGCACAGACAGAGTAATCGAGACTGGAACTACAGTTTAAAGTGGGATCGGTACCACTGTGCAATATGCCTCCGCCGGGTATCGAACCCGGAATCCATTTGATTACAAGGCGACCAAGTTACCACTACGCTATCGGGGAGGGCACGTGGGAGAGAGTTTGACATTTGGGTTTCTTCAGAAAAGATCATGGCCCCCTATTCATTACCCATCATCATCGCTCTTAACCGAAGAAATATAAATGCGACCAGATAGAAATATAAGTAGACAATATGCTTATACCCGACGAGTGGAAACAATAAGCAACAAAAGGAAATATAATTATGTAACTGGAACCTGAGAGAAACGATAATATTGCTGATTCTAATGTCTTCAAATTTTCTAGAAATTTTGGTATTCTTCGCATAATTTTCTTTCATGTGCCAACACTGACTCCAAATAATGTGCTGGGTCTGCCATCTGGCGGAATTAAACGTAAAGTTACATTTTCTCATCTCTTTCCTTCAGATCAATCAGTGGCGTGCGTATTCTGGAAATTTGACTTGATTTACCATAACAATGCTCATTTTGTGTATGTTTATCTATATTAATTAATTAGTTAGTTATATAAAAATGGATGTATTTGTGTGTGTTTGTATGTGTGTGTGTATATATGTTTGTTTGTTTGTTCCGGCATAAATCTCGAACGCCTGCAGCGATTTCAACCAAACTTGGTACGCGTATCACTTGCAATATGGAAAGAAATACTGTGGGGGTATGACACCCCTGACACCCCTGGGGGTGGGGCTGGGGTGGGGTAGGGAGGGGGTGACTTGTAAAAATAATCGAAAACGACCGATATTAGTGTGGAATCCATAGTTTTCGGGTCGCTAAGATGAATAGTGACACTCCCAATCCCGTTCAACTCCCAAGTTCATTCAATTCTAACTATAGTTAGAATTCATTATTTTCCTGTCTAATAGAATATTGGGATAAATAAATACCCGGGCAACGCCGGGCAATCAGCTAGTTAGATATAAAAGAAATAAGACATCAAGGTAAGTATGCAAGTGAAGCAAAAACAGAAATCCGACAACTTCATATTTTCCTGTAATTTCGATATTTTTCATAAAATTCCCCTTTTACCTAAAATTCAACCTGGATACACCTTAACCAAGGGTAATTTCCATTCGTGTAGCCACGCTGGCTCTGCCAAGCGCGGCGCAAAAAGCAGGAAGAAACAAGTAGTTTTCTCCCGCCAACGCTGTTTGCAGCTGTGGAACGCACGTCCGCAGGCCGGGTGGTTTTAAATAGCCACTCGCTTCTGCTCCCTCGCACTCCCCGCGTACAAAATAGGGGAGTAAACCCTGCCTTCAATGGGGCGCGATGGAGAACGATCAGTGACGTATCAGCCTTTAAGTTCTTTTTAAAATAATAATTTACTTATTTTCTGGTTCGGATGCTTGTTTTAATAGTTTGCATAATATACGGTTGAGTTGGCTGTGTAGCGGCGGCTTGCGCGCCAAGCAGTAAGAGCGCGTCTGCCGGCAAACTAGATGCATCATCCGCGTAACTGGAATAGCTAGCTATGTAATGAAATAAGCTCGTACAATTACATTGACAGTTACAATTAGAATTGAACACGTACCTTGTTATAAGAGGTGTTTTCTTTCAATTCTTCTAATGTATGGTTTCAGGTTTAAAAACTTGGTAGCTCGCCACGCACACGTCATGGAAATGTCTGTTTCTTGTGCAAAGCGCCGGAGGGATTTGTGAGGAGTATGTTACAATCGTGCTCCAACGTCGTCTACTTTTTCCTCAGGAAGCACACGCCGTTTTACATTTTGCTTCTTATCAAGAACAGACCCTGTTTCCCTAAATTTGTTCACATGTTTTCGAACACTATCTTTGTGTGGAACAGGAACTTCTTGGTTTCTGCTGGAAAAGTCTTCTGACTTCCCTAAAACAATTCGTAATGACGTAAGAGTCGTACATAAAAATGCATTGTTTCAAATTGTACGCATAGCGTAGCATTGTTAGACTGCAGGGAAGCACGACTAATACGTAGACTAAAACATAACAATCTAAAACACTTGTTAACACCTTTTAACACTTCAAAAACAAGTGCAAAGTGGACACCAGCTGAGGTACTGACGCGTCCAGTGCCAAGATCAGCGTACAGCTGTGGGTCTAAATGCCGGCAGATGCGCTCTTACTGCCCGCGTGCAAGCCCCCGCTCCACGGCCAACCCGACCGTGAAACGCACCATAATGAAAAATTACCCATATATTAAAACTAACTGTATAAAAATATATGAGAAAACTTGGTATATCGGCGGTAAACGCGGTAATGTGTAGAATACGCCACTGTGATCAGTTAAGGTCCTGCATGAGGGGTACTTGGAGTGTTCGCGCGATTTTGCCTTCCTGGGTTCGCCACAACCGCTTGACCTTTCGGTTCCAATCATCTTGCACGAGCGTCGACGTTCTCAATTATATCTAGCCTCCCAGACATTGTGTGCAATAACGTTGATATTCAGGTTCCGATTTGCTGGAAACGTCGTTGATTTGAGGTGATAGCCTGGAGGTTGGGTGCGCTTTGTGTTCGTCTCAACGAGCCATATGTTGCTGCTCTCTGAACGCCTTCGCATAGGGGTCTCATTTATCGCACATTTCTTAAACACCTTTTTTGGTCAAGCCTTGCCCTTCGTCTTTTGATGTAATACTAGCTGCTAATGTTAGCGTAAATACACTGCAAATTTTGTGACAACCAAAAATATATTATTTATGCTAAGATCCCTATACCTAGGGAGACAAATTTATGGTAAATAAAAACTGAGGAGAGCAGTAAATAAAATGTTAGATCAGCTGTATATACCAGCGGTGGAAAAAAAATTGGCACACACTTTTTCATGATGAGAGGAAACAACATACAAAAGAGCTATAAATTGATAAACTACTTCATTTTTATATACTGTACACATACACAAGTACTTAGCTGTCCAACCAAAAAGAAAACATCAACAAAAAATCACTTCATTTCTAAATTGCATATCTCATGTGATTTATTCATTGTATGTATTTAAAGGATATCCTTGCTGTCCAACAAATAAAATAATCACTACTGCACATACACAAACTCATGTTGAAAATCACATGATGATAAACAAAATTCATTCATGACTGAACACAAATGACACCATTGTTTCCCTTGATGTGCGGGAAGAGACTAATCTTATCGCTGCTACAGCTAGCAAGTTCAATGAAACTGGAAGTTGAGTAGACATTCGGGGGAAGAAAGGAATGTAGTAGCTTGTCAGGGAGCGAAGTTTTCGAACTGAGAATATGTGCATGAGAAATCCAAATGTGATCGAAGATAAAATGTTCTTCAGCTGCAAGTGGTAGGAAACTTTAGGCAAACGTTTCGTTAGAAATCGACAGTTTGCGCGCACAACCTCGATTGCCGGGTTTTCCGTGTTTTCTACTTAATTTGGTGATATTTCACGGTTATTTCGCGAAAAAGCGTTCATTTCGTGGAAAAGCACACATTTCGCATTACTTCGCGAATAAAACTCATGCATATTTCATCATTGGGGGTGTAGTTACGTGCAGAATGTTCAAAATTGCATCTTTTTTTCACATTTCGCGATTTCGTGCATCGCGAAAATTCAATGTCCCTACCTATACCTAACGGGCCTAACCGAACAACGAAATAAGCCCCGGGTTCGATTCCCGGTGGAGGCACATGGTGGTTCGGATTCCACTTTAAACTGTAGGTCCAGTACCAATTAGCCTTACTGTGCATAAAGTGGACTTAAAACACCAAATCAATCAATCAACTAAGAACGAAATAATTTAGCCTTACGTCGGAAGACGAAGGGCGGGGCTTAACCAAGAAGGTTGTTTGAGAAATGTGCGATAAATGAGACCCGTCCGGATGAAGCATTTCTTTCCTTCAAGGTTGTGGGTTGTTTTCTTCTATAACAAACGCAGTTTAACGTGTTTAACGCGCACCCAATATATTAGAGTGGGCGATCGTGTGTAAATGAGGATCTTCCTTCCTTCGCACCTCAATAATTGCAATGTGGCGATATCACGTGCCGATTTGTTTGTTTCAGGTCCATTTTATGCACAGATAGGCTAATTGGGACTGGACCTACAGTTTAAAGTGGGATCCGAACCACTGTGCAATGTGCCTCCACCGGGTATCGAACCGGGGACCCCTTGATAACAAGGCGGCAACGTTATCACTACGCCATCCGGAAGATCGTACATGCTGATTTGTGACCTACGAATTATTACGTAGCTGTAAGCAAAGAGAGTCTGCTCAGGCTGTTAGTAAGAAGGCATTGTCTTATCCAAGCTATCGCGGATGAGTTGTGTGAAAAGTGAGACCTAACGTCCAACAAGAAAAGTTTCAAGGCCAACCGTCACTCGAAAGAGACGTGTTCTACATTGACAGACACCACACCGGGAAAAGGTTATCTCGAGTGACACGTTAATATTTCTGTTCTTTGGCGAGGGAGAAGTACAAAAACTTTGAGACGAGAAGTGCTCGGTCAGTTCTGTTCCCAAGAGTCCCTTCTGGCTTTTAAAGGGAAGGTGTCGTCGGTGTTATTAAAGCACATATCACGGGGCGAGGGAATATGCTAGTGTCGTAGAGGTTTGAGCATTTTACATTATACTCAGTAAATCACTGTTCTACTTCACAGCAAATTATCAAATAACAATAATGTATATAGTTCAAAATTACAACACTGTTCTCTGATGAGTATACTTATTATTTCCACTGAATAAATACATTAATTATGCACCAGTTACTATGATTCGAACTATATGCAAAACGTTCTTGTTATCTCCTTTTACTTGTTTTTTTCACAACTGGTTGCTAAGCAACAAAACAGTATGCTATAACATTTCTTTCTTTTTCTTTTACACAAGAAGTGATTATACATTTTACAATTTGAAAACAGTCACAAATATCATGGAATGCAAATGCTTACCACCAGCACACGTGGCGGTTATCATTGTTTTGAATAGGGATGGTACCGAGCTTAGACCCTTCGAGTTGAGTTGAGTTGTTAAGTCCGCTTTATGTACAGATAGGCTAATGGGGACTGGACCTACAGTTTAAAGTGGGATCCGAACCACTATGTACCTTCCGGGACCCTTAGACTCTTCGAGATTGGCCGAGACAGTTGTCTGAACTGTGTGTGGAGTCGAAACGTAACGGAGATTCGCTTTTCTTTCGAGAACATTAGAACATGACATGAAATTCTTGATTAAATCAAATTTCATTTAGAATGTAATTTTTTAGGCTTATCAATGATTTTGACTTTTTAAAATTTAAGTAACTACACTTTATACACAGATAACCTAATCGGGACTGGGCCTGCAGTTTAAAGTGGGTTTCAACCACTGTGTGCCTCTCAGTGATGAATTCAGGGGGTGACCTATGGGAATCCACTCTGGAAATTGAAAAGTCACCCCCTTAAAATTTCAATAACCTGGCAGAGTATTCGGGCAATAGCGAAGAAATTTGCCAATCTTGTTGCTTCATTCACTTTAAATTAACGTAGAACGTACTTTTTTTCTGGTTTTTTTTTCACATTCTAATTCGGTTCCCTCCATAATTAAAAGTTAATATAATAACTAATTTACATTATCGACCGTTTTCACTAATGACTGCCGGCGTAGAAGGGCCATTCAACACCATGAATAAGGTGACGACAAAATTAAAAAAAAAATAAGATGCGTCAGGATACGCTTCAAGCTTCAGTGCAGG
This sequence comes from Lepisma saccharinum, assembly GCF_977018435.1. Classification (NCBI taxonomy): domain Eukaryota; kingdom Metazoa; phylum Arthropoda; class Insecta; order Zygentoma; family Lepismatidae; genus Lepisma; species Lepisma saccharinum. The sequence continues at coordinate 90,450,336 of NC_139233.1, forward strand.
TGCCAAGTGAGCAAGTGAGGGGAAATAGGAACTCTCAGATAGTTTCATTGGTGATGTCATTCACGTCCGAAAGGGAAACAAGGGAGGGTTGGGGGGGGCTGGAAAATGAATGTTCACCTAATAATTATATATTTCGCACATAATTTCATTTCAGTCACAGTAATTTATGTTCATTATTATAAGTGCTTTGAAGGTACATGATAACTTCAGTGTTTTTTGAGGAGCCATCACTATTATGTGAAAAAATATTCCTTCTTTGCCCCCGCTGGAAAAAAAATACCTTGCTTGCCCCTCCATGAAAAAAATCCTGCCTACGTCCGTATCCATAGGTACGCACGCATATGTAAAGAAGCCTCAATCCATTGATTTGCTGTACGTGTTTTCATGCTATAATATTGTTTGCGATTGCCGAAACTGTTTCACCATACTGGTTTTTGTACGGATGCAGTAGACGCTGTTTGTTGTAAATGCTATATTTGAAGAATACACATGATTACATACACAAACTAACGAGTATAACTAGATTGTGTTCCCGCAACACACACGCACGTCTTCGTAGAATGTTCCACTGCTGCCGACTGAGACTGTCTTGAGGCAGTGTTGCCAACTGTTCACGCCGCTTCACTGGCGTGCTGCAAGTCCCACTAAATTACACTGATTAATGATTAAAACCTGAACATTCTCCCCCTCCTTGATTTACTAAATCAACATAAAACACTACAACAAATTATTTCTCTTTTGGAAAAGGGATGAGTTTATGAATTGGTCTTTTAAATGTACCCTGAGTAGTGCGAACGTTCACTACTCTCACAAGTTTATCAGATCCTGTGTAGACCTCTTCGATGACTCCAGTCCTCCATGTGAGGGGTGGAACATGGTCTTCCTTCATTAGCACCAGGATCCCTGGTCGGAGATTGGGTTTGGTTGTTGTCCATTTGGTTCTCTGCTGCAGGTTGTTGAGATAGTCCCTGGACCACCGCTGCCAGATGTGTTGGTAGATCCGTTGAATCCGTTGCCACCGATCCAGGCGATTTTCTGCTATATGTGTCACATCAAGCTCGGGAAAGGATGTTAGAGGACTACCTATTAGGAAATGACCTGGGGTGAGATAACTATTGTCAGTAGGGTCATTGGACATAGCAGTGATAGGACGTGAATTTAAACAGGCTTCGATTTGACAAATCAAAGTTGAAAGTTCTTCAAATGTGAAGTGCTGATTCCCAGCTGCTCTTCTTAAGTGGTATTTCATTGATTTTACCGCTGCTTCCTGCAGGCCATTGAAATGGGGCGCATGTGGAGGTATGAAATGCCATATGAATTCTTCTGATGCTGCATACTTGTGTATTTCAGTCTTGAATTCTTGCGACTCAAACAGCTGACGCAATTGTTGTAGTTCTCTGTTAGCTCCAACGAAGTTTGTTCCATTATCACTGTATAAATTTCTACATTTTCCACTTCTTGAAGTAAATCTCCTTAGAGCTGCGATAAAGGCAGATGATGTTAGATCTGAGACTAATTCTAGATGTATAGCCTTTGTAGTGAGACAGACGAAGACTGCTACATAACATTTTCTCGAAATCTTGCTTCTTGCATTTCCTGATTTCACACATTAAATGGACCAGCATAATCCACTCCTGCATTGAGGAATGCTCTACCTGGTTGAAGTCTTGTTGATGGTAGTTGACCCATTAGTTGCTCTGACGCAGATGAGTTTAGCTTGAAGCAAGGTAAACAATTATGTATAACCTTCCTGATGACTTGTCTTGCTCTCGGAATCCAGTATTTTTGGCGAAGTGAGGTCAACAGTAGCTGAGAGCCCGCGTGAAGTAATCTCTGATGCTCTGCTAGTATAATGAGTCTTGTTAAATGATGCTCTGATGGCAATATGAGTTGGTGTTTGCTCTCATAGGGTATTTGAGCATTTTGTAGTCTCCCACCTACTCTAAGCATGTTGTTTTCGTCTATGAATGGATAGAGACTTCTTAATGGACTATCTCTTGCCACTTGTCCATTGTGTTGAAGATCCTGGAATGCTTCTCTGAAAACATCTTGTTGTGTTGCCTTGATTATTGCTGCGAGGCTGAATCTCAAATCGTTTGCTGTTAGCTGCTCTGTTTTCTTATTTTCACGATTCTTTGTGTTGTGAATGAAACACTGGCAATAGGCAATGACTCTAACTAGTTTCGATAATGACGAAAATTTGTGGATGAAGGTCGTCGATGGAACTTGAATGACTAGTGATGTGACCCCCTTTCTTTCTTCTGTAACTTCTTCTTTCTCTGCGTGTGACGAAGAATTTGGCCATGAAGAAGATTCTTCACTCAAGAATGTTGGTCCATTCCACCACAGTGTATTGTGTTGCAATGTGGCCGGTTCTACACCTCGAGATACAAGGTCCGCAGGATTGTCATGTGATGACACGTGTCTCCATTGTGAAGGACTTGTTGAATCTTGAACTTGTGCCACCCTGTTGGCGATAAAAGTTTTCCACTTGGTTGGCGGCGATGACAGCCATGCTAGGACTATCTTCGAATCTGTCCAAAAATATACTTGACTGATTGCAAGATTGAGTACCGCTAATGCTTTCTTCATTAATTTGGCAAGTAAAACTGCTCCACATAGTTCCAGACGTGGAAGTGTAACCTGTTTTACTGGAGCCACTCTTGATTTGGCGCAAAAAGTTTAACTGCAACATCACCACTTCTGTTTCTTGACCTAACGTAGATTGCTGCACCGTAAGCCTTTGTACTGGCATCGCAGAACCCATGAAGCTGTATGTCCTTGATTTTTCCTTCAATCAAGATGAATCTACTGACTCGTATATCATTGATGCGTGGTAGGTTTCTATACAACTGCAACCATTGCTGCAATAACGTCGGTGGTAAGCTCTCGTCCCAATCGATGCGTTGAAACCACAACTGTTGTGGAAATGCCTTGAAACTGATGACTACAGGACTGACCAATCCAAGAGGATCGAATATTGAAGCGATTATTGACGTTACTCTTCTTTTGCTTATTTCTGCTGCGTGGGCAGATGTTGATGCTGCCTTGTTGGCGATTAAGAATTTGTCTGTGCCTGGATCCCAGAGTAGACCAAGAGTTTTGACACCTTTATCCTTATCTAACTGAAGTGGTAACTGCACTTCTCTGTGGCTGTGAGGTACTGCCTCTAAAAGTGCGGGATGGTTAGAACACCATTTTCGAAGATTGAAACCGCCACTTCGTAGAAGATGGATTAATTCTTGTTGTAATTTCAGTGCATGCTCTACACTGTCGCTGCCTGATAAACAATCATCCATGTACATATCTTCCCTTACAGCTCTTGCTCCATTCTGATACACGTGTTGTTGCTGTTCGGCTAGCATTTGTGTACACGCTGTTGCGAGGAATGAAGCTGGTTTTGTGCCATAAGTCACCGTTAAAAGTTCATAAGTGTCTACTGGGCTGTCTGATGAGTATCTCCAGAATATTCTCTGCAATGGTAAGTCATCTTCATGCACCATAATTTGGCGGAACATTTTCTCCGTGTCTGCCGTAAATGCTATGCTGTGTGTGCGAAATCGTAGAATGATGGAGTACAAATCTTGTTGCAGAATTGGACCTCCTAGTAAAATGTCGTTAAGTGAGTTTCCAGATGTAGTTTTGGCGCTGGCATCATAGACAACTCTGGTCTTCGTTGTGCTGCTGTCTGGCTTGAATACTGGATGAGAGGCATGTAGAATACTTGTGTGTCATCCTTGACTGTGTCTGATTCTAACTTTCTCATGTGTCCTAAATTCTCGTATTCCTTCATGAAGTTATTGTAATCTTCTTTCAGAGCTGGCTGCCTCTTCCATCTTCTCTCCAGTTGTTCCAGTCTACTCATGGCTTGCTGAGTTGAATCTCCTAATTGTGGATGATTTGGGCGTTTAGGTAGACGTACTATGAAACGACCAGATTCGGAACGCGTTGTATTTAATTTAAAGTGCTCTTCACATAGTTCTTCTTCCTTAGATCTGTGTGGCGACTCTATTCCTTCCAACTCCCAGAAGCGTATAAGTTGTTTTTCCAAACTGTCATCTGTTCTTGCAAATCATGCAGTGATTGATGAGTTGCATTCTTGAGGCATGGATCCACCTAGTATCCATCCAAGTTGCGAATCTTGCAGAACAGGGTAATTGCCTTCTCTACTTAGACGTTCTGGCTTCAGTATGGAGTAGAAAAGCCCTGCGCCCAAAAGAATGTCTATCTTGCCAGGTTTATTGAATGTGGGGTCTGCCAGTGCGATGTCCGTTGGAATATTCCATGTATCGTAGTTTATGTGCTCTGCAGGCATATCTCCAGTGATTTTTAGCAGAACTGAACAAGAGATTGTAGTTGAGAAGTCATTCGCGAGTGATGAAATGTTCACATTCACACTGAAGCGAGTTTCCGACGTTGAGTTATTTATCCCATGAATTGGAATGTACGCCCTTTGTTTCTTGAGACGCAGTCTTTGTACGGTTTCCTCCGTTACGATATTTGATTGACTTCCATTATCTAGTAAAACACGACATGTGACCAATCTTCCGTCCTTATCCTTCACTTGTACCAAAGCAGTTGAAAGTAGAACATGCGATGTGTGTCTGGTCTTGAAACTGCAGTATGATGCTATCATATTCTCCCGATTGTGAGTCTCACTCTCCGCCACTGAGCCTTGGGTGTCGGTGTGTCTGTTCTGTGTTTCCCTTCGAACGGCACCGAGCTTCCGTTGATCATCGTGCAGCAAAGTGTTGTGTTTCTGTGAACATGCTCTGCAATTGCCTGATTTACAGTCCCTGCTTCGATGTGGCTTCAAACAGTTCCAACACAACTTGTTTTCACGCACACACTGTCTCCTTTGATGTACATTTGCACTGAGAAAACCTGGGCATGCATATAGAAAATGAGAAGGCTGTTGTTTACAATACAAACATGCATTTGATGAAGAAGCCAAATATGAATGTGACTGCTGTGTAGTTTTGTTTTGTTTGGTCCTTGTGTCACTGAATTTATTATCCCTAGGTGTCTGGCTGTTTTGCGGTTTGATAGTTTCTAGTGCTTGACATTTATGCTCGAGAAACGTAAAGAATTCTGAGAGTGGTGGGAAGTCTTGCTCAGTGTGAGTTAATTCCCAATCACGTCTTGTTTGCATGTCTAATTGAGATACGAAGTGCTGCAATAATATTACATCCTCTAAAGGTTGCGACAACTGTAATGCCTTTAATGCCGAAAGATTGCTTGTAATGGTATTTGCGAAGTGACGCAAATCTGACGCATTTTCCCTACTAACTGAGTGAATGTGCAAGAGTTCCTTTATGTGTGTTGCCGCTATAAGCTTCTTGTGTTCATAGCGCTGAACTAGCTGTTCCCAAGCTACTGTGTAGTTGCCTTCAGTTATTGGCAAATTCTGGATTAAGCGTAGTGCCTGACCCTTCACAGCTGATTTCAAATAATGGAATTTCTGAATTGCAGATAAGGTGTCATTATTGTGCACTAAGGCTACAAATGTATCCGAAAACCCTAACCATTTGTCGTAACTACCATCAAAAGTAGGAAGAGAAATCGAAGGTAGCTTGAGCTGGTTGTCTTTATTTGTATATTTCTGATTAGATGATTCTTGACCCTGATTATTGATTGCAGCATGTTTAGAAATTATGTTTTGCATTTGAACCTTTATTTGAAAGTACAACTCTTCAACTTCAATGCGGTAAGTTTCATGTTCTTCTGACTCGTCGTCTTCAAGTTCCAGCTGTGTTTGCACTTCATTGAATTTTGCCCAAACATCTGATAAATACGGAGCACGGCATTTCACCTCCTCAATATTTTGAGTTTCCTCAAAATTCTGAATGAATTCTAACAAACGTGTAAGTTGCCCCTTTACAACTCCGCGCTGTCGTGTTAATTTCTTTCGTGCTTCTTGATTCATTGTAAAAGGAAGGGCAAGAAACAAGAGGGAAGGAATTGAGCTTGTGTGGGTGTTGTGTTAGCAGAAATGACTGACCTTTGTACAGCTGATTGCTGCTCCTGACTCCAGACGTCAACAAGGCTGCTCGGAGCTCCGTTGTTGATAGTGGCTGCAACACGAGAAGAATTGCTGGCCGCGACGAAATGAACTGCGCGCGAAATGTGCCACGCCCGAAATGTTCACGTAACTTTCTCAGTACCCGTACTGAGAAATATACGTATGCTGCTATGTTCAATGTATGTAATACACAATAATGCTGCTGTTCACTGTGTGTAATACACTAACCGAATGTACCGAGTGTGTTCTTGAAGCGACACGCACATAACTGTACTGCAATGACTGTTTTTCACATCACAAACTACGCACTTGATAACGTCCACAATGGCATCCGGCCCGGAGGACCATAAATGTTTGCTATTGCCGAAACTGTTTCACCATACTGGTTTTTGTACGGATGCAGTAGACGCTGTTTGTTGTAAATGCTATATTTGAAGAATACACATGATTACATACACAAACTAACGAGTATAACTAGATTGTGTTCCCGCAACACACACGCACGTCTTCGTAGAATGTTCCACTGCTGCCGACTGAGACTGTCTTGAGGCAGTGTTGCCAACTGTTCACGCCGCTTCACTGGCGTGCTGCAAGTCCCACTAAATTACACTGATTAATGATTAAAACCTGAACAAATATTATTTTATTCTTTCTCTTGATCTCATTCTTAAAATGATAATTATACCTTATACGTATCAGAGGTAACGGGAAATTTTAAGATATTAGTATCATAATTTGATATTCGTGACCTTTCCCCGGTGAAGTCTGATGCCTCCCCTTCCCTCGGAGGAAAATGGATGTATTCAACACTCCACCGGGTATCGAACCCCCAATCACGTTACCACTTCACCATCGGCGAGGCCCACTTACCGGAGATACATTATTCTTGTTGCCTAATCGCCGTAGACTTATTCTTTTAGAGTGTTGTAGTATTTCTTTTTCGTATTGTCTCGAGTCACGAGACAAAACTTTCGCTTGGAGCCCAATGCAAGAACAAGACTGGCATTTGCCACTCGAAACGAGTTTTCTGTGAAGACACTTGCGATCAGTCAACAAGCTTAAATTTTCTGCCTGTAGATGGCAGGAGTGTGCTGTTTTCTACAATCCAACCGTTGGAAAGCACATCGCGGATCGCCACCGACTGTGAGGTTACTAGTTCCTATGGTTTTTAGTTGAATTGTTGTTTTAAGTCCACTTTATGCACAGAAAGGCTAATCGGGACTGGACCTACAGTTTAAAGTGGGATCCCTATGGTGTCTGGTTAGTCCATGGGTTTATATAGAATTTCCAATCTGTAGAATTACAAGATCGTACACATAGAAGGCATATGAAGGGATGTGAAGATAGGGGCGCCCCACATTAAAAAATCACGGACATGTGTGGAAGTACTGTGATTAACACCACGCTCCCGCCGCCTTAGACAGTCGTGTATTCCAGTTTAAATTATAGGTCCAGTTCCGACTAGCCCTTTTGTGCTTATAGTAAAGTTAAAAACGAACATCAACAACAATTCCATCTAATCATCAATAATCGTCGCCCTACGCGGCGGAGTGGTTAGCACAACACTGTGCGGTGCGGGTCCCCACTTCGAATCCCGCCTGGGTGTGGGTGTTCTTTGTGAGTGTCCGTTCATGAATTCCTTCACATCATCACTCAACGACAAAAATAACAGAAAGGTGACGTTAACCATAAAGAAAATTTACAAATAATAATTCATTCTGATCAGTGCAATTAGCCAGAAGAAAAAAATGCATTTTTGTTTTTTTATTTGCAGTTTTTGCTTTTCTGCCACTTTAAGCCAATCGCTACAACTAATACCGGGTGACCACAAATAAAAGTTAAGCTATCCATGCGGACGCGAATGCTGAGGAAAAAATAGTTTAAATTTTCACCACCAGAGTGAAATGAGGCGCTGAAGTAACAATAACCAGTTCATGTCGGTATTGCAGTGTTCAATATGCGTCCTGTTAATGTGAATGACCCTTTGGAAGCGTAAGACACCGTGATCAATGGTCGCACGACGTGTTTCCCGAATTTCTGCGCCACCTGGTGCTGAAAATTTGCACTAATTCTTTTCGTTAGCATTCGCTTCTTCATGGTCTCTAGTGCATATATACCAAGTTTCATCGCAATCTGTTGCTTCGAACGGGCTCCAGAGAGCTCTGGGTAGGGAAACTTTTATTTGTGGTCACCCAGTACAAATGACTATGAGATGTTGATGAAGGGAAACACAAATGAACCATTCTAGGGCCTCTAATGAACCTCTGTCCCTAATGTATGTATCTGGTGCCGTTACTGCAGCTCCACGCCCGTGCCATCTTCCCGCTTTTAAATCGACAGCGAGGGAGCAGGCTGTTAATTCAACGTTGCGGAAGTTACGATCTGGCATCACCCTCCTTTAAATGCGCGTGCAGTCAAAACGCACTACTTCACTGTCGAGTTGGGTTGCATACGCTTCAGGGTGCGTTATAAACCCATTCTCAGTTATCAGTTCTCGTGGCGGAATTTGCCGGAGGTTAACTTGGGCACCCATCCTTGATCTCGTCCCATTGGGCCGCGGACACTCAACGGTTTACCAGCTTGCTTTGTGATTGGCGCGTCTCGCATAACTTCCTGCAGTGGCGCGCCGCTTGTCCACAGTCTAAAAGTGACGCTCTTCTGTTTTTTCCCCCCTATCTCTCCCTTTCCATGTCTTGCTTAAAAATCATCAGGGTTGCCATCTTTTTGTTTTGTAACTATAAGGAGTAATATTTTAGTCACTGCAAATCAGACATTAGGACGTACTAGATGACGCCACATATTACAATTGGACATGGCCGTCATTTTTGTTTCCTAGACAAATGTTTGAGAGGTTCTCCGAAATTTTTCATTTTATTTTGCGCAGTGATTTTTATTAAGAAATATTTGTATTTCAATAAGCATAGCCACATGAGTGAGGTTCAACTTACATTAGACTGAGGATAGTGCAATTTTTATAATTATAATTTCATTGCTATTATATATTTATCTTTATAACCACATTTATATTATAGATGATAAAACTTTCTTCAAATTTGGATGTAAATATTGGCTTAATGTACGTTAATTGCATTAATTTTAACAATTATTTTTAGAATATTTATGTTAGAGTTAAGCTTAATTTTTAAACGCCTACTTGATATTTAATAACATTTTGAAATGTTGTGTATATGAATATACAAATACTGCAAAATGTTTATTAAATCAGTGGGAAGTGTTTGGATCCGTTAAACTCGCCTCTTATATTAAACCATGTCAACAAGCTCAAACACAATAGAATATTATACTCATTATGATTATGCTGTAATTTATTAATTAATAGTTAATTTCAAGGGTACATATTAATGAATGCATAACGGTATAATAGTAGAAAAAAGTAAAGTGCTCCCTTGTGCTTTGCACCACGCCATGAAGGGGTATAGGGGGTGTGGGGCCGCACACTTTCTTGATCACTGTCGAATGTGGGAGTGATGTGATCAGCACCACGTCCCTGGTCGCATTTACCCCCCTGAGTTTCTTCCAGGTACCCACTTTATACGACGCTGGGTGGGCGCCGGAGCCGCTTGAACAGGTGGAAAAAAAATCCCGCTTCTTCTCCGCCGGGGATCGAACCCGGGTCTTTCGCATGGTAGTCAGACACGTAACGACTTTTTCTTTTTTAAAAAAAAAGTAATACCACTATGCGGTAGTATCCCCTGACAAACCCAAACATCTATGTCCTTACCGGGATTCGAACTCGTGACCCCTGGCGTCGTAGCGCGCTGAGCTAACCACTCCGCCACGGAGGCCGACTGAGCTACCGCGGCTCTTATAATAGTAGATATATATTTAGTACTTTTATTTTTCTGGCATGCGGTCTTGCGAAGGTTTTCTTTTTTTTATTATTATTTGTTTTAAGTTCACTTTATAGTCCAGGAAACGAAAGCAAAAAATGGGGGAAGGGTTCAAATAATTAGGCGACAGCTGAATTTTGATGTATTGTTAGACCATCATAAGAGATGTATTTTCTCAAAAGTCCCCACCCCTTCCCCTGTAGCTTCCGCTCCTACACCCCCTGATCATTCAAATTACAGTGTTTTAGGAACGTCCATATCTCTGAAAGTAGTGGACATATCGGAACGTTCTTTTTTAATTTCAGTGCCAACATTACTCTCTATAAATTGGGTTATCTTCAAGTTTTAAATATTCCCAATGGTTTTTGACTAATTTTAAGACAAAATGAAAAAAATGAAAAAAATTATACTTACTTTTTTTCAATTTGACACTGTATTTTCGTTACGAATATTAACATTGGAAAATTATCCCAACAAAAGATACTTTTTCGTAGCATAGTTACAATCTGCAACGAGAATCTGGAGCAGCGCCGCACACAACTGCCCTGAAATCTCTATAGTTCTTGATTCATTCACTTTTAAGTCCTGCTTTCTGTGTTTCTTGTTGACAACTGGAACATGACAGAACATCAATAAGGTGCTTAGTTTGTTTGAGTTTGGTTTTGAGGCCACTTTATACACAGAAATGCTACTCGGGACTGAACTTAGTTTCAAATAGAATCCGAACCACTATGTGCCTCCATCAGGTATCAAACCCTAGACCTCTTGGTAATAAGTCGACAACGCCACAACCACCCATACAGCCAATAGAACGGTAATGTCAGTGAAATTTCAATTGGTGATTGAAATGGCCATTCCCTAACAGCTGATATTATAACATTAGTTATTGCTATTGATCTACACAGAGTCGCAACCAATTTTCTTCTTTGCTCTCTTTGCAAAAGCTAAGATTTTCAGGCTCTAGGCCTTCTCATCCACACCTTATTGATTCCAGTGAAGTGAGTTTATGAGATCTATGGACTATCTATTGGATGCCTCCCATTATTATTATTACAACATCGGCCGATGCAAACCACAACCGCTCTACAGTAGTCATCCCTTCTATTCTTTTATCACCAGTCCACTAGATTGAGCTTTGAGTACCAAATAGACTAAACGATAACAAGTCCTCAGCGCAAGTAGGATTCGAGAGGGTTCGTCCAATGAGTGCGTGAGTGCATGGAGTGAAAACGCGGCTGCAGCTACCAGCTGTTTGCAGCAACGTGCACTGCTTTGTTAGGTCCACTCGCTTTCTCCTCTCCTCTACCGTTGTGCGCGGCGCTGCTCCGCAGATTCCCTGTTTAGTGTGTAACTAGGCTACGAGAAAGTACTTGAAACGATCATGTGTAGAGTTCAACAATATGAGAATGACAGACAAGGATGATATTTTTCTGAGGTAAATAATGCAAATATTTACATGCAGGTCATTTTAATATTTTCAAAATAAGACAATTAAAATTGTACGTATATTCTATCCATCTACAGCACATGGGCTACTTTAAATTGTTACAAAATATTAAAAATATTGTTTAAATGTAGCACATATGAACAAAAGCATCAAAGTGTGCGTATTTTTGCGGAACGCAACGAGAATAGGGGAGCGCACATAGCGAGTGAGTGAAAGCGCACGCACGCGTTCAAGCTTTACTCGCTACAGGACACATTTTAGTAGGAAGCTTGTCATTATTGGTTCAAATTAAATGTAATTTTATGCTCTACATCTTTTGTTTGGATAATTTTCCAATATTATTATTCGTAACGAAAATACAGTGCCAAATAGAAAAAAAGTAAGTATGAAATTTTTTTATTTTTTATTTTGTCTTAAAATTAGTCAAAAACCATTGGGAATATTTAAAACATGAAGAGAACCCAATGCATGGAAAGTAATGTTGGCACTGAAATTAAGAAAAGAAGGTCTAGATATGTCTAGTTTCAGAGATATGGACGTTTTCCTAAAACACTGCATATTGAATGTTCAGGGGGCGACGGGGCGGAAGCTACGGGGTGAGAGGCGGGGACGTTTGAGAAAATACATCTTTTATGATTGTCTAACAATACACCAAAATTCAGCTATCCCGTAATTATTTGCGATAAAAATCCTTCGTTTTCTGGGCTATTATACACGTACAGGGTAATCGGAACTGGACCCACAGTTTGAAGTGCTGTCCGCATCACTATGTGTCTCCACCGGGTATGGAACCCGGGACTTCTTGATTACAAGGCGGCAACGTTACAACTACGTCATCGGGGAATTACTTTCATTTATTAATATTAGGAGACAAATATAGATTCTGCATTTTGTTATGAAGTTACGTTTACCACCTGTTTTTTGGTCTCCTTTAACAGGACCTAATCTTAATACTAACCAACCCAAACTTCATGGCGAAACTGCGGCTCTTTCATTGGGTGATGCGTGGTCAGCGCATCGAATCCCATCGCCGCTGTTCTCTGCCTTTCAACACTGGTATCCATTAGTTTTTTTCAAGTAGATCCCAGTTGTCCTCACGACGTTGGGTCAGAGCCGAAATTTTGGAGGCTCCAACCAGGAATCGAACCCAGGACCACTCGCGACCATTTGCTAATCTTAATACTTGCCAACAAAATTCTCACCGCATCACCATCTCCGTGATTTGCTTTCTTCGGTGGCCACTGGTTTGGAGAAACTTATCGGGGCGAAGGGATGGAAACACTGCAGGAAAAGTTTGTATCGCGGCGAGGTGTGAAGCGGTTCCCTCAGTTAAGGAAGTCATATCCCCGAGACGCGCGGTTGCCATGACGACGCGTCGTCGGGCTTCCCCAGATTTAGCTTCTAATTGGAACACTTGGTCCTCTCGGTCGCCGCAGAGAGCGTTTCCGGTTTCGACTTTTCTCCGGGCCGCTTGTTCCGCTTGTTCCGCCGGCCGGAGTTATCTGTCGCCAATTATTTGCCGGGGGGGGGGGAGGGAAGGAGGGGTTGCTTCGCTTCAGGCCATTTGACAGACAGAACATGGATGGATTTTCTGACTTGTCGCAGTCTCGTCTCGTCTATATCGTTCTCAATGGTAAGGGGCAGTCTCCATCCCCTGCCCTTTCCAGTATCGAAGTGGCAAACGCCGTCGTCTTGCAGTCTGGGTGTCCTAGGGGTTGGTTCCCAGTGAATACGCATTACCCTGTAATTGGGGTTCCACTTTAAACTCCATGTACAGTCTGTCTGAGCGGAAAGTTAGACTTCAATCAAACTTTGTTTTCTCTGTGCATTTCTCTCACCCCATCTCTCTTTTTCTTTCCTTTTCTCACTCTCTCTCTCTCATCTCTGTCTCCTTGCTCTCTCCTTTCCTCCTTTCTCTCTCTCTCTGTCGCCTTATTTCCTTTTCTCTCTTTTTTTCCTCATTTACCTCGCCCTTTCATCTTCTTCCTCCATTCTCTCTCTCCTTTCTCTTTCCTTTCCCATATCTTCTTCCCTCGTTTCTCTATATCTTTTTCTCCTTCCTCTCTCCTTTTCTCCCTTGTCTTTCTCCCTATTTCATTTCTCATATTCTTATCTATTTTCTCTCATCTTCTATCTCTCTCTTTCCTACTTTCTCACTCTCTTGTTCCTACTTTCTCTCACTCATCTTCTTTCCTATATTCTCTTTCTCCTTCCTCCTTCCTTTCTCTCCCTCATGTTTTCCTCCTTTCTCTCCCTCCTTTCTCTTTCTCTCTCCTTCCTACCTCTCTTTTTTCCTCTTTTCTCTCTCTCTGTTCCTCCTTTCTCTCCCTCATCTTTTTCCTCCTTTATCTTTTCTGCTTTCTCTTTCCTTTCTCTCCCTCATCTCCATTCCTCATTTCTCTCTATCGCCTTCTTTCTCTCTTACCTTTTTCCTTTCTTTCTCTTCTTCGTCTTTCTTTTTCTCTCACTCATCTTCTTTCCTCCTTTCTTGCATTCTCCCTTTGTTTCCTCCTTTCTCTGTCTTTCTTTCTCTCTGTCAACGTTTCCCTTCTCTCTTTCGAGTTGCGAGTGGATACGACGTGGCAACAATGTCAGGCGCAAACTTTGGTGCTCCCTAGTTTAGTTATAGCCAAGCACATCACCAGAACATATATATTTTTAAAAAAATCCAGCGCAATAGATCCACTAAGCGCTTCCAGCAGGCACGTATCCAGAGGGGGGGCTTAGGGGGCTCGAGCCCCCCCCGAAAGTTTTAGGTTTACACTAGATAAAATGAGGTTTTTTGTTTCTTGTGGTGTGAAATAAAATAATGTGTCAATAATTTAAGGAGAGAAATAATTATCGAGGCAAGACGGAGAAACTTCCGTAACCCTGTTATTGATAATAGCTCGTATCCAAGATGGGGCACAGGGGGCTCAACCTTCTCCCCAGGAAATTTTTCAGTTAACGTTAGATAAAATTAGGTTTTTGGCTTCTTGAATAATGTGAAAATAATTTAAGGAGAGAAATAATGATCGAGGCAAGATGGAGAATGTTTTATACCCCTGTCATTGTTAATAGAACGTATCCAAGGTAGGGATGAGGTTGCTCGAGGCCCCCCCCCTCAGGAAATTTTTCAATTTACACTAGATAAAATTAGATTTTTGACGTCTTGAATAATGTGAAGATAATAAATTTATAAATCTGAGAGAAATAATTATCGAGACAAGACGGAGAGTGTTCTATAACCATGTTATTGTTAATAGCATGTATCCAAGGTGGGGTTGAGATGGCTCGAGCCCCCCCCCCCAGGATTTTTTTTATTTTACACGAGATAAAATTACGTTTTTCTTTTTGAATAATGTGACGATGATTTAAGGAGATAGACAATTATCGAGACAAGACGGAGTGTTGATAATATTGCACGTAAACTTTTCTTGCTCTTTCGGTGTTGTCGCAGCGCACTTGAGCACTATAGAGACTTGTCAGCATTTGGAAGCTGCACAACAAAAGTAGCGCCACATGTAGGGCGATTCGTTGTAATTTCTAATCTCTGGAAGGTGGGAGAGGGTACGTTTTTGAATGAGAGAAGGAGTCAACTACTGGCAATATTAACGAATCGTTTTATCTGCGGAACGTTCTAGAATATAATGAGGATATAAATACGCGAATTCAATTTTTCGGTTGATCTGTACAAAGAATCGGTTAATGAGATTTCAGAGGTAAGTGTGACAATTCATACAGTCGATTAGTGATCAGTCAGCGTCCTCTGGTTGCTTTATAAGATATAGTGATTCGAAAATGAAGACATTGACGACAGTAGAACTTCCGGGGCCTCAGTGTAGTGCTAGTTCGGGTCGAGGGCCGAAGAGATCAAGGCCTCTCTCTCGGGAATATTTCAGCAGTACCGGATATTGGAGTGGTTTATTACAACAGAAATAAGCTGCATAGATCAACTGAAAATCAAAGTTTTCAGTGATGATTTAGTTTTGCCAGAACTAAATTTCGTATATGCAATGCGAGAATTTCATGGTATAAAAAAAATACTTTTGTTTAAGCCTACTGGGTTCGAAACACGTTCAAACACTTAACTACCATAAAGAGACAGCCGAAAATTTTATGAATGTCGAGAAGAGAAAGGAAGGTGTTGCATATGTAGACATTTTAGGCGGAAATTGCAGGCTCTACCAGGACCCGAATCAGGACTCTACCAACTGAGCCACCTAGCCATCCCTGACTTCAACCGATTTTTCGTTAAAATGTCTACATAGTACATGTCCTGTGTATATCAAATTGTAAGGTGTTGCTTGTATAGTGAACAAGCACAGAGAATATAGGAGAGAAGAAAACTGAGGAGCATTCTCACCGGTTGAGGAGAAATTTTTTCTTATGTGGTCAACAAGAGCTACTACTTCGAGCTGACAATGACAGTGGCCTAATAAGGGAGATTTCACACCGTGTCGCCTGAGGATTTCACAAGTCGGAATTAGGTTTGTGCGGCCTTTTGTGTCGCTACGGTGTGAAACGTTGCTGTTGATTGGCCCATTCCAATCGACATGTATCGCGTGTCCTTCGGTCTGAAACCTTCCTAAGTCTTGAAAATCCAAGTCACAAGGATGGAAAATTAGGGCCTTGTTAAGGTTAGGTGTGAAGGCAGGCAGACGACAGCACCCTAAAGGATCATATTCAAACCTGCAGGAAGAACGCATCTTAAGCTCCAATACGGAATGATAAAACTTCTGGCGAGTTGATTTTAAAAAAAATGTGTCCAAGATAAAGAGTGGCGTGCCCAGGATTTTCGGAAGGGAGAGGGGTTACGCATACTATTTTTGGTGGTCAGTCCTGATTTTGTCATTTATTTCCTGTCTTTGACGTTCTTCTTTTTTTTTAAAAAAAAAAAAAGTAATACTGGGCCAAATGGGGTTATGACCTCACCAACCCTCCCTTGGTCACGTCACAAGAGATAAATGAGTAAGCATTTGATCATACTGGGAGACGAAACATTAGATGTGTTGGGAACGGAAGAGTTTTCACTGTGCATTAATTGTTTCGTGATCCAGCCGTATTCGAGAAGACTTCCTATGTTTCGTGCCGATATATGACAAGACAGCGGAAGCTGTGACAGGCATTTTTGAACACTTGTGAGTGCTAAGGCCTGAATCTGAACAATTTGATGGGTTTCGGCTTTTATCAGAGCTGCAAACATGGGAGGACAAGACACGTTAGTGGTGTTCAGGCTCGAATCAGCTAGAAACATTCGAGAGCTGTCTGCGTCCAGTTCGCAGCCCACAATTTGAATCTCGCGTTGTCGAGTGGATTGTCCATCCCGTGCATGTGTAACAGCTTCGTAAAAACACTCAAAGACACCATAGATGTTTTTATGCCTGATGAGAAGAAATGGACAAACACACATACTGAGAAGGTTCCGGCACACAATGTTAATGCATGGAAACAGAGGAGTCGAGTGGTAAAAAATGTTCCGATTTCACGTTCTGATTAAAACGACAGCCTTACAGTGTCGACGATTTAAGGGATAGTTGCTCCCAATTTTTTTGCCTTAACATTATGGCCTCTTAATGTTATGCTGTGTCTACCAAGAGAAAGTAAACTTTCCTTGCACCGTCCTCCGCCCCCCCCCCCCCCGGTTTTGGAACCCAATTGCTACCACTGGTCTTAAATATACAATTGTGAGGTTCTTACTATACCCCTTAAAAAATGGCGTTGAGCCCCCCCCCCCCCCCCCGAAAGGAATTCCTGGATACGTGCCTGGCTTCCAGAGATGCTTGGTGCAGGAACTTAGCTCCTCTCGGTTTTCCTGTACAGACGTTGGAAGGGGGAAGAGAAATTGTCTTCTCTTCGGGTCCCGCCTAAAGCATGTCCGAGACATTAGGGGCTTTTAGATGACGCAGGGCGTCTTCATTTCTCAGTGCGGGCGACAGGCGACTAATGGACAACAGGCGCCCCCTACGTCCCAGGCTCTTTGTCCAGCGTCTGGGTGGAGAAACTTTCTTCTGACTCGAATGCAACTCGCGTTGTCCATTTAGACACAGAATGCAACTTTTGGGACCAGAAACCTCATCCTTTGACTTAGGCCCGCTTTTGACGAAAGCGTTTTCCATAGCATTTTTCTTAACATTTGTGTCATCACCAAAATGCAACCGTGTAAAGTGAGAAATATTATGCATTTCAAATGTCATAGCATTTCTCAATTGAGGAGTTAGCTCCAAAAATGGCACATAGAGGAAATGGCAGGTTTCTGGAAATCAGCTGTGAAAGATTTGTTACAATAATACTAATACATGTTTATTACAAATTGATGCCTATTAATGAAGAAAACAAATACCTTATTCTCTATACATGAAACAAAATGAATATGCAGATATTAGTCTGTTTTTATACCGATATGACAAAATTTTTGCATGGACTGAAACCAAAAAAAGTACATATGATTTTAGCAGGTGATGTCTTGAGAACTGTTCGTGTCCAAGAATACATTAGATATCTGACTCACACATGTTATAAAAGATATCATTCTGTAATTTCCCAACTTTTCAATTTCCATATCCATCACTATCTTCATCGCTAATTTCCTGAACAATGGATTCATCTATCTAAGGGATGTGGTCCACTTTTCTCTAGTAGTACTTCTATCCAGCCAATGCTCTCTTGGTCCATGAACTTGAACAGTGACCTTACATCTGCCAATTTTGCACTTTTGATTGCTGGTGCTTTAGCACCATCTGGATGAATAGTGCGCAACACAGATCGGTCACACTTTGTTCCAGAACTTAAAAAGGCAAAGCAGTTGAAGCCAGCAAAGTTCCATCAGCTCTGTATTTCATTTGCACATACGACTGTATTCGGAAGTTGTTCCGACCAATATAATTTTTTCAAAAACATAGGCTCCAAGGCGCTCCTGAATATCTGTTTCCCTTGTTTACTTCTTGTTTCCATTTACTCTTGTTTACCGGTTTCTTTCCACCCAGTGTGGAAACCTTTAATGCTGGTTCTGAATTAGTATTAGTAGTAGGCCTACTCATTTTTACATCCGTCCAATGCTGGAAAACACACAAAATGGAAGATCATTTTCATTGCGCATTTGTTCCAACAAACAGGGCTACCACACTCAAAAATTGAAATATCTTAGAAATTTTACACAGACTAGTGCAGACAAACATGGTGAATCTTTTAAAGCATTTTCCATAAAAAGGGCACGTACCGGTATGTGACCTTATTGGAGCTAACTCCTCAATTATCGAATCGGTCCTATTTTGGTAGCATTATTCGGAGCACTCCAGACCAAAATTCACGTACAATGCTCTAGATGAAATTCTAAGCTGATGTAATTTATCATATTTTGAAATATCATAGCGGTTTTTCGAATGGAGAGCAAAATTTTAAAAAAATTCGCCCTGACGGCTGCCAAAGGTCTAGTCGAGCCTTAAGTTCACCTCATGCTCAGATAGGCTATTTCAAACTGGACCTACAGCTTAAGGTGGAATCCGAACCACCTTGCCACTCAGGTGCCAAATTGAAAATTGATTGATTGGTTACTTTATTTTACTTCGCTTATCTGCCACTTTTGGCTAATCGCGAAGATGAGGATGAGTGATGAAACTTATGAAGGGATACTCACAAAGAACGCCCATGCCAAGGCCGGGATTCCAACTCTATTTATCGAACGGCTATTTTAGTTCTATAACCATTGATGCAAGGCTATCAGAGGTTCCGATTTAGTCGGGACGGTCCATTCCTTGTAATCCATGTCCCGAGTTTTTCGTCTCGGCTCGGACACGACTTGCTATAAGGGAAGAAAGACTTTGCGCCACTACAGACATTGTACTGGTTATGTAGGACTTTCTGTAGAATACTGTGTACATTATTTTTTATGAGTCAAAAACAGTTGTTTCACACTCGAGAAATATGAACCCCTTGATTGTTGAATGGTTTCTTCTATTAGAGTGTCACTAATGTTTCGCATAATTAGAATAGAAAGGAATTTTCTATACTTTTAACATTATGGAAGAAAGGTTCCTCATTGACTGCAATACTAAACCAACCATATAAGGGGCATTTAGCTCTCCACCCGCACCGCAAGGTTTGTGATCCCTTTTCACCACCACTGAGCAGAAAGATAAAAAACATTGTTTTATTTCTCCAACATCAGGGGTTTTCTGCAACTGATGTCCATTCCTATGTAAATAGGAAAATCACTTCACAGCAGAATCCTTGCTAGATTTTTGGTGCAAAAATTGCCTGAAGTACTTTTAACGTATTGTTATTTGTCCAAAACACTCAAAAAATAAATACATTATTATTTTCGAAATTCTGTCAATCGGAATTTGTTTTACTGAAACTTTTCTTCTTTTCTACTTGTAATTGTCTTGAACATAAATACACAGTGGTGTGTCAGGCAACTTTCACACTGTGCAGAGAACGTCAAGGCCAAAAAATTCGATGCTACGAGCCGTTGATAATGGCATTTTCTATCCCACATGCATGCAACCCCATTTAATAGCTTCTTGGTTGCCACTGGCATTTATTTTTACTGTCGAATATGATTCTTAAAGCGAAAATACACCATAGAAACAATATTATGCCAGCAGAGACACTGTCAGGGTGGAGTCACTTAGCCGTTTCCTTCAGATAATTTATTTACAGGGTTTGCACGGACTTGAAAGTCCTGGACAACTGGAGGAGTCAGGAAAACAAGGCTAGGACTGAGGTCATTGGAAACAATTTTTTTTTTAATAAAAAAAAAAGAGCTTTCATAACCTGGAAAAGTCAGTAAAATCAAATGATTTTTGCTTGGCAGAATTTGCAACAGGAAACACGTTTCGTTTTATCTTCCCAACTATCTTCCTTTTTGGGTAATATTGCTTATAAACATCGCGCTGCGACGCCAGGGGTTCCGGGTTTGAATCCCGCTCGTGCATGGTTGTTTGTAAATGTCCATTCATCAATTTCATCACTCATTCCCATCTTCGCAAATTAGCCAAGATGCACAAACCGCGAAGTAAAATAAAATAAATCAATCAATATTGCTTATAAAAAAGTTATTTCGTTTATTTTCATAAATGTTCAGCAAACGTGATTCATTTGATTAACTTACAAAGTTGAAGTGTAACTCTTATTTTTTTAGCATGTTAAATCATTACACAGTTATGTAGAATTCCTGGAAAAAGTCACGGACTTTGGAAAGTGGGTGTGAACCCTCATCTATCAACCCCACACACATATGTTGTTTTTCGTAGGCTATTTGGATTGTTTGCATTATGCACACATGTAGTATACAAGTGTCAGGGTCAACTGCAAATATTTGTCACGTGGTTGTATACATATAGGTTAGAAAATGCTGTTCTTCAACATTTCGTAGCAAATGAGCAAAATTCTCTAACCACCCTCTCCCATACACCCCCCACCCGCACACACACACATATATATACAGTGCATAATATGAGAGAAAATTTATGAAAATTCACCTAATGGTCTGGCCCCCAAAAAATCCTGGGTACGGGCGTGCTGACATGTACACAAGTTTAGATTCCAAATTCACAAAATTCATTTTTCTCAAATATAAAAGTACATTGAATCAC
This sequence comes from Lepisma saccharinum, assembly GCF_977018435.1. NCBI lineage: Eukaryota > Metazoa > Arthropoda > Insecta > Zygentoma > Lepismatidae > Lepisma > Lepisma saccharinum. The sequence continues at coordinate 90,471,231 of NC_139233.1, forward strand.
TCAGAATATAACATAAAATACAATAAATATTAAACAAGAGATATACATTACAAACAAGGTGCAATTTACATACAATTACACAAAAATTACGTATTTTTTCACAAAAGAATATATCAGTGACATATTTTTAAGTTGTGACATCACAAAAATATGTATCATATCAACATTATACCCTTGGACTTCTTGTTGTGACGCTATGTCAAAAGCACAGTGTACAGCACTCCTGTCGTTGATCTTGATTTGAAGGCCAGGATAAGAGCTGTCATTGCCACATTTGACAGGGATTTGCTAGAGGACATAGGCAGAGTTGGAATTCCGATTAGATGATGTACTCATCACTAGAGATGCGCATGTTCAAGTAGAGTAATACACAATAAAACTTCATGCGTTGGTAAATCCAATGGGACATGGTCTTTATGTCATTTACAAGTTGTTCTGTATGACATCAAAGTTGTAAAGTACATTTAGGGACACCCTGTATAATTATTTGAGAGGTTACAAACAAGTAAACTATTGAACTTTCGTTAATGAAACCAGTCAAGAACGATCGAGGAACGCAAACAGTTTGTGCGTGTGTGTTTTGTTTAGCTGAGAGTTCATATCCCTGCCGCTAGGCGACACTCAAATCACTGCCATCACTTACACTGTTTTGTGCAATGTTTAGGTCCTCAAGATCACGGGACCTTTTTGTGGGGTTTCATTGAATTGAATTGTTGTTTCAAGTCCACTTTATGCACAGAAAAGCTAATCGGGACTGGACCTACAGTTTAAAGTGGGATCCATTGTGGGGTTTCATCAAAGACAGGGTATTCGTCTCGCCGATGCCGCGTGATATCGCAACCACAAGGGAGCGTATCATAGCAGCGATACACACTATCGACAGGCCCATTTGTGGCAAGCACTAGACTATCGTGTCGATGTGTGCCGTGTCCGTCTAAGGCGAAACGGGACATCCCATTTCGCCTTACACGCAAAAAATTTCCCACCTGGGAATATTATCGACTTGAAGGGTAATTCATAATGGAAGCGCAGAGCTTGTGATGTTGCCTACCTTGGCTCCCCACCACGACCCCCAGGAGCACCGACCTCGGCCAATCTCCCTCCGTGCGGTTCGGTTAGGTTAGGTTAGGAAGAAAACGAGAGTCATATGGTAATGCTGGAAGTTGGACATGCACCACTTACACAGAAGATGAAGTGGAGCGTTTGAAAGAATTGTTTACAAGAGGAGAGAAGCACCTAATTGCGTATTTAGATGCTGCATCATCCTGCATCCACCTAGAAAATTGAAATAAATTATACTTGTAGTATGAGTGCACGAAACACGCGATAAATTCACGTTATATCAATGTACCATGGTGTTTTATTACATTAATAATAATTACGCTTCATGTCGATAATATTCCCTGGTGGAAATTTTTTGTGTGTAAGGCGAAATGGGATGTCCCGTTTCGTCTTAGAAAGGTAGTGTCACATAAATCACGCGAAATTGTATTAGGGGAGGTGAAATTGAAATAAGGCGAAACGGGCCGTAATGGCCGTGTCACCCGTGGTGCAGACATTGAACATTTGTAGGTGTAAAAAAAAACCTTTTCGTTCTGGTCTGGTTTCATTAACGTAAGTTAAATATGTTGCTTGCAATAAATTTTTGTAACCCCTCAATTATTTATGAAACACCCGGTATGTACTTCTCCCCCCTCTTTCGAAAATGCTGAGCACGCCACTAGTGTCCAGGCACAATTCCGTTCTTCCGCCGTCCATGCACAATCCCATAACGACCCTTTCCCTTTATAGGACGGAACTATTTCGCATGGAGTCAGGTAGGCCCATCACAGAGGCCCTTGATAAGCTGTCCCGTATCCCGTCCCGGTGGCATCCCGTGACATTAATCCCGTCACAACCATGACACGACCCGCCCCTGCGAGAAACCGCCCCTAAAGCTCTCCCCCCTCCTTTTAATCTATCATGATTACCGCGTTTCATAACTCATGACCGCAGAGAATACACTCGCAAGGGTACGTCAGAAAGTTTTGGAAACAGAGATACCTCATTTCTTTAATTATGATTCCGCACAGAGTCCCAGGTTGGTGTCCCACACATCCAGGGGAGAGAGTCGGGAAGATATATTTGAGCTCCTTCCACCTATTATATCACTATGATGAGAAAGGGGACCTGAATCTTATTACGGGTTGGTCCTTCAGGGGGCAGGGCGGTATATCACGTGACCTCCAGGGGGTAGAGATAACGAGAGAAGTTTTACCCAATCTTTTCCGAGAGGTAAATATATATAAAGAGGTGGGAGTGCAATGATGTTAATTTGGACAATGCAGGGCTTTTAGTCAGCATCAATCCGTTTTTATATGTAGAGGTGTTCTATACTCTGTCTCGTTATCTCTGGAAGAGGCAAACGATATCAAGTGTCTGCGCAAGTAGTGACGCGAGACGGCTCCACCAATGAGCACGTGAGAGGAATGAGATTGTGTGGAGGGGGGAAAGCGACTGCGCTTACCAGCCTTCGCAGCAGCGTGTACTGCTTCGCTCTGCACACTCGATTTCCCCCCTTCCCTGCCGTAATGCTCGGCCTTGCTCCAGAGATAACCGAGACAGAGTGTAGAAAAACATTATAGTGTCTTAACACATACATTCCTGGTAATCTCAGGGTTCTAGATTGAGCTCAGACTTTTTGAGAGCCTTTTCTTCTTGAAGCCTGTGTAAGGTTATGACTAGATTGAGGATTTATACGCAAATTCATATTGAAATGGTACATATGGTGACAAAAATGCATTATTAATGTAAACAGGTTTCATTATTTTTTTTACAAATGTCAACCCATACGGACAACATTTGTCGTTTGCTTATGAAATTGGTCTGTAATTTTGAACCAAGTTTTTTACTTCCATTTTTAACTATTCGGTTGACTTGCTATTTTTAACTTAGTAGGAATGATACCATTTGCGTTACAGTCATTAAATAGATGTTCTCAAATAGGTGCTAACATCTCCTTGATTTCTTTTATTACTTTGCCGGAAACTACTGCCTTTCAGTTCCCTATTTCTTTCAATATTCCATTTGTTGTGGTTGATAAAATAGAAACACCACAGCATTGTTTCGTGCATGCTGCCTACCTCCCCTATCTCAAGTACATTCGTCCTTTGGAGCTAGTCTTTCATTCCGCTGTCGGACAGTACTGGGTTACCACAATTGAAGTTGTGTTATTCAGAACCCTCGGGTGCCTGTTTCAAACATTGGATTGCGTTAAAACTTGGTAGAGAGACTACGGTGAAGCGAATGCTGTCAAAAAAAGAAAAGTTCGAATTTTCACCACCAGGTGGAAATCTGGTGCACAATGAACAATAGTTCGCGACCATTGATTGCACTGTCTTACGCTTCCAAAGGGTCATTTACGTTGACAGGTCGCATATTGAACACTGCTCTACTGACATATATTCAAATTACTGCTTGTTGCTACGCCAGCGCCACATTTCAACCTGGTGGTGAAAATTTGGACTTTTATTCATCAGAATTCGCTTCTCCATAGCCTCTATATCGAGTTTCACGGCAATCCGTTGCTTCGTACAAGCTCCAAAGGGCTGTGAGTAGGGCATATCTAATTCTAAACACCACATTTCCACCTGGTGGTGAAAATTTGAACTACTTTTAACGCCAGCATTTGCTTCGCCATGGTTTCCATACCGTCTATACCAAGTTCCAGCGCAATCCGTTGCTTCGAACGGGCTCCAGATTGCTCCGAGTAGGGAACTTTAATTGTGTCAACATAAATAATATGCATTTTCATATGAATTCTTCTCTTAAATCGTCAGGGTTCACCTCGTTTTGCGGAATTCAGCACTTATTTCGAGAACTTTCGGTCGCTGGAGATGATTTTCCCGCTCGAACCACGCCCTGTGATGTCTTGATTAGCGGCGTTGTGTCATGCTTCCCGCAGGCAGCGACGCATTGATCCCACGACCCCTTGGGACACGCTTCCTAACTGGCGACAGCGCCACCCAATTTACAACACCGATTTCAATTATCGCGACATGCTCTTTGGGACTGCAACCACGTAATCAGATTTCCTGTTCAAAGTATCGGTACATTTATTGATACTTTCAAGAAAATAAAAACAAATTTCTGTCGCTTTCGCAGGTATGTAGACTTTCGCATACATCTATCATCTTACACGAGGGGAAGTCAGAAAATAAGGTTCACTAATTAATATCCAATACAATATTCTGTTTACCACTGTGGTAGTCATTTTGAATATGTATTGTACAAGATTCAAATGTAAGTGACATTGGAAAACCCTGCCATCTATGAATCTAATTTTCATCTCAGCCAAGAAGCTGCTCGATTGGAATAGAACATTATGATATTAATTAAGGAACCTTACTTTCTGATTTCCCCTCGTAGTTTTTTATCATGGCATAAATTGTAATCACAAATCTATCGTTCTATTTATGGTGGACATGGGCACGTTACCGATACCTAAAATGAGAGCCATCCCCAGTTAAACTCTGTGCGTAAGATAATTTTTAATGCAATCATTTGTTTCTCAACTTTTCCAGTTTGTTATGGTGGCGTACGTATATATTTTTTTACATTAAATAAGTAATAGAACTCTGGGAAAAACCGAAGTATTAAATTCAAAGTTCCCTTAAAATGACCCCCGGTTACCGTTTTTGTCTTTGAAGAACTTTGAAAACGAAAGGTAAAAGTGGTTATTACGAAATATTGCATACTTTACCCCCCCCCCCCCGCTCACACGCACACATAAACGCAATTATGTAATACTGCGTGTTCCGTTCAAACCTCCCACATTTCAATTCATCATTGCTAAAAGTTTATGAAACCTAATGGAATGCGAGTGGAACTAGACGAAAGAGAAACTCAAAGAATTTTATTGCATGACTTCGAAGTTCACCGTTCTCTCACCATGCATCGCCACAATCGCATAAAGCACAATGGCGACTCCGCAGCAGCGCCCACAATCTGTATTCTTTTATGCAGAGACCAAATCAATCATTAAAGTGCAAAGAAATTAGCGGAGAGAATGTGGAGGTGATACACCTGATGGGCAAACCATTAAGGCATGGTGTGCGAAGTTTGAACTTTGAACTGCTTGGACGCTTGGCGAAGTGATTTACGTGGGCGTCTCTGAAATTCCGCTCGAATTTCTTCCACCTTCTCCTCCGAAACAAGTCAACGAGAACCTCCAGATTGTTGATTAATTTATTAACACTTCCAGTCGCCAAAAACACCATGCCTTAATGGTTTTCCCATCAGGTGCTTCACCTCCATATTCTCTCCCGTAATTTCTTTGCACTGTAATGATTGATTTGATCTCTGCATACCAGAATACAGATTGTGCGCGCTGCTGCGGAGTCGCCATTGTACTTTATGCGATTGTGGCGCAGCATAGTGAGAGAACGGTGAACTTCGAGGTCATGCAATAAAATTCTTTGAGTTTCTCTTTCGTCTAGTACCACTCGCATTCCACTATGTTTCATAACCTTTTAGCAATGATCAATTGAAATGTGGGAGGTTTAAACGGAACATGGAGTATTTTAAATCTCTTTCCTTCTGTGGGTTCAATAATTCCTTTCCTTTCTCTAATTCTCTACAGTTTCATTCATCCCACTTTCTCCATCTTCTTTTTTACGATGACATGTAAACATGATATCAATATAAATCTAACTTAACCCATGAAAGAACCACTCACAATATTATGGTATGTTCGTAAATAATCGCGCATGTAGTTTTTTTTCCGTGAGAGGACGACTTGATTTGTTTATATTCTCACCTATCGTTTATATTCTCACCTATATAAAGTTGCCGGTACGGCGTACCATTGCGTACCGCCAGAAAAAAAAAAACACTATGCTTAAATTCAATTTTGGTATACGCACACGAGCACTGAAGCATGCTGAATAGACCATTGCGTGGAATAACTTGTTCTCAAAACGAGACGCCAAGTTATAGCTAGACGGGATGACCTTGTTCTTCTATATCCAGGAGCATCACTATTGAGACATACCCAAGCATCTTTTCATTGTAATCCTTGAACAACCATGCGCAGACCAGGACTCGAACTCGGGAACTTGAGAGATTCTCCTGAAGTTGCGACTTGCAGCCCGATCTGGCAACCACCTTTAAAGATAGCCTTTAGTTCAGGTTTCCACTGCGATAACAGAAAATGCTTCTGTGACATTGGTGGTGAGCAAATCAAACAATCTGACCGGGGGGAGGGGGGGCACATTGCTTCCCGCGTCCAAATTTTGAAGTTGACAGACGAACACCACGGGAAATTTTCATTAACAAATATATTGAAGTGCAAATATTCTGATTAATTAGAATTTTTCCGTGTCCGAAGTGGGACGTGCCACATAAAATCAGCACTTACCAAATTAATTTAAGGGGAGGAGGTACAATTACGCACCAATTGTGCATTTATTTCAATATCGCCCGAATAGGCACTGCTACTAAAAATAACCTGGGTGTATCCAAGAGTATTAATTTCTCTCCATGTTGCAAGTGGGGGAGTAAGCTGGACACGATGTTTGAAAAATATGACGAATAAGAATTTTCGGAATCCCGTGTATTCCTTATGGGGAATCAACTTCAACATCAAGTTACGGCTAATCAAATGGAAGTTTCGACTTTTCTGCTGGCAATCACTTCTTCAAACTGCCCTCTTCCCGTTGATATAATTTTCTATTCCATCGGAAGTTTGATAATCCCAATATAACAAATCAAATAATACTCCCGTAGGCCCAATGCATTTCTCCTTGCCTCCTGGCAGTGTTGCCAAACCTGGTGCGCATAAAAGAGCTATATTTCACCTTAAATGGAGTTAAAACTGACTTTCAAGGAGCTAGATTTACGAAGTGCTTCCTGGAGTAATGTTAGTTGTCATGTTAATTAGCTATTACCGTTAACTCTAAAATGATGACAATTTATTCTTAGTTTTCACCATCTAGATCCGGCGGCATCGCCCATCTCATGGTCGTATGAAATCGAAAATAAAGGATTCCCTGATAACAATATTATGTCAATTTCACGTCTAACATTGCGCTATAAAGAAGTAGCTGGGAAGATAAGAGAGAGTGGGGCGACGCAGCCAAATACAGAGTGTCCGAAAAGTCACGCAACCCGGTGTTTACGACCGTATAACGGAATAGCGAAACGGAATGAGAAGAAACGCTTTCTGCCAAGAGAATGCCCTGTATATTGGGAAAATTTAGAGAGACAAACATATGTAAGAACATGCATGTTTTAATAACAAATAAGCAAAGTGTTGCCAACGGCGGAAAAAAATATTTGCAAATCGTGTATATTGATGCACAGAACTCACTGAGGTAAATTATTGCAACATTTCACAATACCAACGAACAATTTGGATGGCCATCTAATGAATTTGACAGAAAAAGAACTTTGACGAAGTTTCAAAAACATTGCAGAAGGGAATAAATGGGCAGTTCCAAAAATCGATGTTTTCACAATATTACGAGGGACACTGGCAACACTGTTGGTGTCACGTGTCACTAACAGACGTGTTTCACCTCAGGCTATCACACTAAGGCACTTTTAACGACAAAGGAGAAAGTTGGTTATTCTCGAACATATGCAATAAATTACATACACCTTGCAACCCTGAAATGTGGTTTCAATTGGATAGGTATGTCAACAGCCAAAATTCCAGGCATTGGTCGACAGAAAACCCATATCAGTTGCATGAACTACCCTTGCACTCTCCGAAAATCGGTGTATGGTGTGGAATATCGCGACGTCGTATTGTGGGACCGTTATTCTTTGAGACAACAGTGGATTCTGCTGTGTACGGGGATCTCATAATGCAATTCGTTGCTCTCCTGGAAGAAGACGGACGTGATGTTTCGCTACAACAAGATGGAGCAACTTGCCATACATCTAATGAATCTCTTCGTATGCTGAGAGAATTTTTGGTGATCGTCTAATATCCAAGGATTTATGCCCCATTCGCTCGCCCGATTTAACATCTGGAGATTTTTTTCTGTGGGGTTACTTAAAGGGGAAAGTATACCAAACGGGACCCAGAACATTGGAGGAGCTGAAACGAAACATTACACAGGAAATTAATAATATCGGTGCTGAAACCCTCAGGAAGGTATCTGAGAACATGATCAAGCGAACCAACTTATGTATCCAAGAAAACGGTGGACACTTCAAACATTTGCTTTAATTTGTAGTGATACCCACATTTCAGGATTGCAAGGTGTATGTAATTTATTGCATATGTTCGAGAATAACCAACTTTCTCCTTTGTCGTTAAAAGTGCCTTAGTGTGATAGCCTGAGGTGAAACACGTCTGTTAGTGACATGTGACACCAACAGTGTTGCCAGTGTCCCTCGTAATATTGTGAAAACATCGATTTTTGGAACTGCCCATTTATTCCCTTCTGCAATGTTTTTGAAACTTCGTCAAAGTTCTTTTTCTGTCAAATTCATTAGATGGCCATCCAAATTGTTCGTTGGTATTGTGAAATGTTGCAATAATTTACCTCAGTGAGTTCTGTGCATCAATATACACGATTTGCAAATATTTTTTTTCCGCCGTTGGCAACACTTTGCTTATTTGTTATTAAAACATGCATCTTGGCAGAAAGCGTTTCTTCTCATTCCGTTTCGCTATTCCGTTATATGGTCGTAAACACCGGGTTGCGTGACTTTTCGGACACTCTGTATAACAATATCTCGTCACGTGCAAAATATATAATCATGGCAAAAGTTGGTCTATGTGGGCAGGAACCAGTGATGGCATCATAGTGAGGCACTGGGGCAGGCGCCCCAGTTCACAGCCAAACGAGTGCACGAAAGATCCAGATCTGGCTCCAAGAGAGCTAAGTTGGCAACACTGACTCGGAGGAAAAAGCCGGGCGGTGGCTGTCCCACATGCTCATGATTTCTGCCAGAGGGAACAAAAAAACCAAAAAGCCTAGACATAGTTGAACATACTCTCTATGATTATGCCATAATTTATTTATTAATATTAAAGTTCAAGGATATATATCAATTGAAGGGTTCGGATGTAAAGCATGGTAAGTGACACTTTGGTTATTTTTTAGTTACAAAGTAAAATGTGCCATCCTTAATTTTTCGAGTGAAATTTCCATGTCATATAATTTGCATTATACTCAGTGAAGCCTTCTAAAATTGGTAAACACAAAACAAAAACAATTTATCTACGGTATCGCTTCTAATAACCTTTTTTTCTTAATGAACTCATTACCAAAATGCCACTTACCATGTTTTACACCCGAGCCCTTAAATTTACACATAAAGTTTAAAAATTTACTAAAAGGTATTTCCTAGTAAAATTGTTAGAATCTGAGAATCAACTTTTAAAAAAGGAATTCTCCGGGCCGCGAGCTCACGAAGGTTGAGAACCATTGGTTTATGTTAGTTTAGTAGAAGAAAAGCGTTGGAAACCAAGAATAATGCAAACACATACTGCAATTGTGAAGTATACCAACTGGAGGCAGTTGTAAGTACGCCACTGGCCATATTGTTGGTATATTATATTTGTGTTCCAGTGATTTCCCAAGCGATGCAAACAAACCCAGCTGAAATGTTTTCCCGTGACGTTATTCCTTTCTTCGCTAGTTTATTCGCAATCTGCTAAGGGGGACGCATATGGCTACTTTCCGCAATTTCTTTCTAATCCAGCTGGAGGAAGCGTGTGGAGCAAACTCTCGAAAAAGAAATGAAAAAGAGGAAAAGCTGACGAAGTCGCGCTCCGAAGGAAAATCACTTTCCCGCGAAGAAGCGAGAGAAAAGGAGTTTGACAAGTGCAGCACGCGGGACCTCCGGACAATATGGCCGGGCGGGTAATATGGCTCACACGGTGGAGTTGTCGTCTAGGTCAGCAGAACAGATTGGCCTCGTTTCCGGAAAACGTTTCCCTCCGGTGGAACGGCTGAAGGGTCCTTCGATTGAGGGAGGGGGAGAGTGCTGGTGGAAGGGGGAAGCTGCAGACAAGTGGACCTTTTAGGTGACTTTATATCATGTAACCTTTAAATTCGATTTTAAGGTGTGACCAGTGGCGTAGGTGCAATTTTATCTCAGGAGTGCCAACTATTCTCTTTTAGAGCAGGGTGTCAGCCACCTTTGTCTTTCCCCATCTCTTACTTAGCTCCCATTATTGGGAAATTAAAGCGTAGTGGTAATATCGTCACGTTGTAATCAGGACACCTGAGAAGGAAAGTAATAAAGAGAATTTGTAATTTTGCACATGTAACAGCTATTTACAAAATAATCGTGGACGAAGTTTTTTTATGGTATGGAAAACTTTTCGATCCAGTGAAGCCTTAAGAAGTTCGATTCAACCCCCCACCCCAAAGTTATACCTATTGTGCGAGAGGTCCTGGGTTCGATTCCAGGTGGAGGACCCAGCGTTGACCCAGCATCGTGACGACTAGGGTGCTGCATGAAGAGAATTTTTCTCCAGAGCCCGGTAGTTCACACGGGATACGCTAGATGACGCACAGAATTAATGCCTCTTCGCTCGAGCGAATAACACTCGAACAAGCGGTATATACTCCAAGCTCGATAGTACAGTTACACGTATATCAGTCATTTGTCTGTGGTAGTGGCCCTGACATATGGATCGTGAAGTGATAGATCCAGTGAAATTGAAACTTAAGGCGAAGAGGGACAATTACGCACCAGGCATGCATTTATTCCAATATCGTCGGAATGAGCAATGCTACTAAAAAGATCTCCGCCAGAAATGAAGAGTATGAATTTCTCCCCATGTGGCAAGTGGAAGCGGTTTCCTAATTTGATTATTAAGCCTTATACGATTCTTGAAAAATATGATGAATTAGTATTTACAGAATCCCATGTATTTCTTATGGGACATCAACTTCAACTTCAAATTAGGCTAATCGAATGGGAGTTTCGACTTTTCCTACTACTATGACATAGTTCAACGTGTCCTTTTTCCGTCCATGTACTTTTCTACGTCATCGGATGTTTGATATTCCCGAGAGAACGAATAAAATAATGGTCCCATAAGCCTAGTGCATTTCTCCTTGCCTCCTACGGCCATCCTGGCAGTGTTGCCAAACCTGATGTGCACAATAGAGCTAAATTTAACCATTAATATAGCTAAAGAGGACTTTCAAGGAGCTATATTAACGAAGGCTGCATAAAGTGCCTACTAGGGTAATTTTAGTTGTCAGAGGGGTAGGGGTTCTGCTATTACCGTTAGCTTTAAAGTGATGGCAATTTATTCTTAGTTTTCACCGCCTAGATTTGGCGGCATCACCCATCTCAATAATCCAATGATGTTAATATAAAATCGAAAATAAAGGGTTCCCGGATAACAAAATTGTCATCTTCATCTTAGCCACAGCGCTATATATAAAAATACATGGGGAGGAAAGAAGAGGTGGGTGACGCAGCCTATACGTATATGAATATCACTTCACGTGCAAAATGTACACTCATGGCAAAAGTGGTATTTATGGGCCGGAGCAGTGGTGGCATCATAGTGGGGCAGAGGGCGGATGCCACAGTTCACAGTCAAACGAGTGCACGAAAGAGCCAGATCTGGCTCCAAAAGAGCGAAGTTGGCAACAGTGATCAGCAGCTGCCCCAGCGAGAAAGACCAAGGGGAAATTGTCCCTCCTCGCCTTAAGTAAACACAGTTATCATCTCCATGTTAATATGTATTTTTGTCTATCTTAACAATACGGTGATATATGGAAATCTAATTGATGATTATGGTCTGAAACTGCCTAGGCGGAGATTTTATACAAATGTTTTTCTACGATTATTGTCACATTGAAATGATGTTCGATTAAAAATGTTATAACTGGATCTTATTATTTCGCAGAATATAATTGATTTATGTTTTCCCGTAGTGAACAATGACATGCAGGTCTTTGTACTGTGATACAATATTTTGAATTGCTAACACAGGTCTGTCAGCATATTTATCCAGAAGTTACACTTTACATTTCGGTCTGTAGACAGTGACTGATTAAGGCGGGTGCTATTGATGCTGCAGCATTTGGCCCATTCCTGAAATAGGCCCAGATGAAAACAGACGAGAATTTTCCGAAAGCTGAACAGTTTTCTTTTGCTATATTAACCTGAAAATAAATCTTAGAATGAAATTTTGAGCCCCTATTTCGGACGCCTAGACACAGCGTTACTTATTATTAAAGCCCGGATTTCTATGTAATTACATATTTTTTCCTTTATATGTACAAGCGTGGAATTAAAATATATTGACGAATTACGTCAGTAGAGATGTCGCAGTGAAGTTTTATATTACATATTTTTACATATTTTACTAAAAGTTACATATTCCTAAGATATGAAATATTTTTTACATAAAACAGTCCTTAAGAGGAAAATCCAATGAACTTTTGGCTTACTAGTTAAAAAAGTATCTTCTCACTTCCCTCCCCATTTCCAGGTCTAAAAAAATATAGTAACTTAAAAGTGCGATTTGCCTTCGTTGTACGTACATAGCAGTTCGTTGATTCGCAGCATCGTAACAATTACATCAAGATTCGACAGTGTTTCAGTTTCCAGTTTGTAACATGGAGCGGCAAGCAACACACAGCGAACGAAGAGAACCAACAATGGAAGGCGGCAAGTACAACGCTGAGAGGCACTTACCTTTCATCCGTACATTGTTGTGATCGTTTTGATTTTTGCAGCCTGCGGCGACAAATCTTGAATGAAGTATTGTTAACTCCAGTAGCGTACGCATGATTTCATCAAGGGGGTTGTTATTTCTAAAACTTTTTTCCAAATTCACATTACCCTTGTTTTATTATACTTCAATTAAATAATAATAATCACAATTAATTAATAATACTTATAATTAATTAATTAATTAGCTAAATTAATACTAATAATACTACAAATACCACTACTTATACTTTTAAGTAGTAGAGATCTACATAAATATAGTATTTATGAAAAGATGAGAACGAAATTACTTTCTAGTCATTCGATTTTTATCAAATCCTGGGAGCATTTTGTTTCTTTGTTACGAAATAATTGTCTGGTCAACGAGGTGAGACATTTCAAGGGTGAAGAAGATCCATAAATACAAGGAAATATATTAAGATAAATTGAAATAATCAAAGTATGGAACTCATCCAAGGAGCTGCGGTGATCTGGTCAGTAGAGCGTCTGACAAGTGACAATCACGCGGGAGATCCGGATTCGATTCCCAAAATTGGTCGGAAGTTTTCCGGCTTCTTCCCTGCATAAATGTCCCCGATAATTCACATCTGGATTGTCTCCCTGTTCTTACCAACAAAACATTTTACAATAGTTAAGCTTATTGTCGTTTGAATAATTGTCTAGTCTACAAGGTGACACATTTTAAAGAGAGACATTCAAACGTGCTGCGGTATACAATACAATGGGAAGGCGAACTGGTGATTGTATTCTTGTCCGCCTAGCCTTTGTCTATACATTAGCCTCTTACAACGTACCAAGAACTTTATTTTGTTAATTCTCATTGTTCACACACACACACACACACACACACACACACACACACACACACACACACACACACACACACACACACAAAACATGTTCGTTGAAAACTGGCGTACGTAGAGGGGTGGCCGATGATGTTCCAGCCCCTATCGAAATTTCGAGAAAATCAGAATTTTCAAATATGAATCCGTTAAGAACTTTTAAAAATCAAAATATGTAAATGCGAAACCTCTTTTAAAGTGAATCCCAATGACCATTTTTGCCTTTTAATACAATTTTAATAGACTGAAAAGCTCCAAAAATACGAAATATTTTGTTATGCATCCTGCCCTCCAAAACGAAGCCATGTGCTATCCACATTTACTATTCCAGCTTCTCCCGGAAAAAAATACTGCGTACGTCAGTGTATTGAACATTGTTGCTACTGAGATACAAAACAACTTTTTTCTCTTTTAAATCATAGTTACCCTAACCTAACCTCATAAACTCGTGTTTATTTTCAAGGCATCACTCTCAAAGACGCGTGTGTTTGGAATGCTGTGCTTTTCTCCAAGCTGCATGGAAATAATAATTCAAATTATTATTATTATTAGTAGTAGTAGTAGTAGTAGAAGTAGTAATAGTAATATTATTGTCCCAGATCTTTGACTGAAAAATTGGCCATTTAATTTTTTTTCTACAGCATTTTTCATACTATTTTACAAGCTCAAGGGGGGGTTTAAACCCCGTAACCCCCCCCCTTGCGTACGCCACTGGTTAACTCAACCGTAGAATTTCGTATATATATTTCGTCGCCTTTTCAGTTTAACCATTGGAGTTTTAAGAAGAGTTGCCTCAGTATTTAAAGTGTTCTAGCTGTAGAAAGCTGGAATGGCTCCGCCTACCTCCTCGTTATCTCAAAAGTTGCGATCTTGGATAGCAGTCGATGATGCATTTGCTACGGATGGTAAATTATTTTTTTGTCGAGTGTGCGATAAAAAAGTTGGGTGCACTATGAAGTCTCAATTAGATCAACATGTTCGCACTTCACTTCATGTGAAAAAACAAACAACTACGGAGTGAAAAGAAGCAAGTTTTACTAACCCAGATGCAAGAGGATTCTTCATTCAGTGTGTTTTACAAGGAAATGTGCGAAGCAATGATTGCAGCAAACATACCTTGGTATAAAATTCAAGTACCGAAGTTCCGGGATTTTCTGGAAAAATATTGTGGCCGTAAACTTCCTGACGAGTCAACCCTTCGAAAGCGATATCTTCCACATTCCTACAAAGAAACTTTAGAATCAATTAGGGCAGAAGTAGGCAGTTCCTATGTGTGGATTTCCATCGACGAAACAACTGATGCTTTGGGACGGTATGTAAGTAATTTCATTGTTGGAACGCTAATTGCTGATTCTCCATCTACACCACATCTCATTGCATGCAAAGTTATAGAGCGTACTAATCATTCCACCATAGCACGATTTGTGAATGACAGTCTTAAATTGTTGTATCCGGATGGCGTACAAGAAGAGAGAGTTCTTCTCATGTTCACAGACAGTGCGTCATACATGTTAAAAGCTGCTACGGCACTTAAAGTGTTTTATCCTAACTTGATCCACTTTACTTGCTTGGCACATGCTCTCCAACGCATTGCTGAGGAGGTGAGAGGCAATTTCCCGGAAGTCAACCAACTTATTTCTTCCACGAAAAAGGTGTTTCTGAAGGCACCACAACGTGTGCAAGTTTACAAGGAACAATTGCCAGGTGTACCACTTCCTCCGGAACCTATTCTTACTAGAAGGGGCACTTGGATCCGGGCAAGTAAGTTTTACAACGAACATTTTGAAGAAGTGAAATCTGTGCTTGACTCATTTTCGGTGGACTCAGCTGTATCGGTACGCACTGCTCAAAATCTCTTCAAGGACACCAAACTTGCTTGCGATATGGCATACATAAACAGCAATTTTGGTTGGATTGATACAAGCATAAAAAAACTTGAAACTAGTAGTGGGGTTTGACCTATTATAAACTCACGAAAGTATGAACCCCCCTCAAGCAGATTTGCTTACACTTAAAACAGGCTCAACATGCCCATATGAGCTTTTTGCTCAAGTGTGGAACCCCGTCTAATCCAAGATTTTTGTAAAAAAGCCCTCATGGATTCCATGAGAAAGTATGACCCTCCTCAGATTGATTTGCCTACACTTATAAAAGGCACTTCTGTGAGATTGTTGTCCATAAACCTGTCAAAAATATGCCCCTCTTCATATTTTTTTTGACCACACCTAAAACTAGGCCAAACGTATTAACACACCCACCCACACCCACCCACGCCACCCACGCCACCCACGCCACCCACGCCACCCACACCCACCCACGCCACCCACACCCACCCACGCCCACCCACGCCACCCACGCCACCTACACCCACCCACACCCACCCACACCCACCCACGCCACCCACACCCACCCACGCCACCCACGCATATTTACTTCCGGTCCACTTCCGGTCCACTTCCGGTCCACTTCCGGTTTACTTCCGGTCCACTTCCGGTCCACTTCCGGTCCACTTCCGGTTTGCCTACTTCCGGTCTACTTCCGGTTTGCCTACTTCCGGTTTGCCTACTTCCGGTTTGCCTACTTCCGGTCTACTTGTGGCCAAGTTGTGGCCTATTTCTGCTTTTTTTATCCAGCATAGAATTTTGATTTGAATCCCAAGAAATTGTATATAAATACCAAAGCCAAAAATATCAACACACATACACACACACACACACAAAATATACAAAGCACACTGCTGAACCCAGCTGATATTTTTATCCAGCATAGAATTTTGATTTGAACCCCAAGAAATTTTATATAATATAGATACCTGAACATGCAAACATATTTTGAAAGAAGAAATATTGCAAGATATATAAAATCAGACCACCTGTTGGATTGTTTTAGGGAAAAATCTATCAGAGTATGATTTTTTTAAAGTGCAAAATGAAACAGAGGCAAGATGGGTACTTGACAGTGATGTTGGGTTTGGGTATGTGAGCATAGAATTGGGTTCTGAATATGATGAATTTGAATCCAATACATACTGGCATAGAATTGATGCATACCTGTTGCATTGTTATTGGGGAAAATATGTTGCTTTTTTTACAAAAAGTACTTCAAGTTTAGAAAAATTTAGGTTTTACAAATTTTTCCATGATCATAGAATTTATACAAACAGCAGGTGGCCTGTTGATGACATAACATGGGACACAACAATTTCCATACTTGATGAGGCAGGAAAATTGGACGTAAATTCTGGTTTATATTTTAATGAGTTGATTATGTACCTGCTTAAAAAACAATATCAATTCTGGCTCATTCAATACAAGATGGACTTAAATAATTAGAGTTTTTACTTTTTGTAGATGGAACCTCCACCAGATTATAAGTTAAGTCCATGGATTCTGTCACACCTATTCTAATACAATTAATATCACAAGTACTATTACAAGGCACGCTCCGCATAAAATCATAATTCCAAGCGATGGCATGGATTCCACGATTCTATATCATACATACTGCAATTGGAGCTTCAGCAGTTCGGGACTGTGCAATATATTGTCTACAAATGTAGGAAAAATAATATTGTACGGGTTGCAAACAAAACTCCCAAAGCTTATGTATTTCAGGTTTCTTAAATTTGAAACAGAATCCAAACTGTCTGGAAGTTCATAAAAGTGAGGCCATTCTACAAGCGGGTCTATCTCAGCTTCTGCATGATATATTTGAGCAAGAGGTGATGTGTTTATAATATTTGTTGGTATAGAGGTTTGTTCTGAGTACAATTATATCTTATCAATTATGAACAGCTCTGCTGCATGTTGTGATGATGAATATCTAGTCCCTAAACCTAACAGAGCTGTGCAGTGATGTTGTTATTGGGAACAGGATTCAAATCCTACACAGATTTATGGAAGAATTAATTTTTGCTATGAAATTATATCTAGATCCCTGTGCAATAATGCTGTTATTGGGAACAGGATTCAAATCCTACACAGATACAGATTCTTGCTGAGCTTAATAGGTGATTGTCATGGAAGATACTCAATATTTCTGCTGTTATTAGGTACAAAATTCAATTACACAGACACAGATATAATATCTAGATGCATACAGAACTGTGGTTTCTATAAATCTATACTCAATATCCCTATACCTGACAGCTGTGCGGTGATGCTGTTTTTGGGAACAAGATTCAAATCCTACACAGAAACAGATTTTTGCTGGGCTTAGAACTATTATGGATAGGTGATTGCCCTGAAATAATATCCCTATACCTGACAGAGCTGTGCAGTGATGTTGTTATTGGGAACAATTTTAACAGAGCTGAGGTTTCCATAAATCTATACTCAATATCCCTATACCTGACAGAGCTGTGCAGTGATGTTGTTATTGGAACAGGATTCAAATATACAGATTCTTGCTAAACTTAGAACTATGCCATGAACAAAACTGTGCGGTGATATAATTATTGGGAACAAGCTTCAAAACCTCGCACAATGCTGAGCTTAGAGTGAAGATACCAGTGATATAATTATTGAGAACAGGATTCAAATTTTGGATAGGTGATTACCATGAAGATACTCAATATTTTTGTTATTAGGTATAAATATTATTTTATTCAATTCTTCACCTCCATATCTATAACATCTCTGTGTAATTCCATAACAGTTCCATGCTCAGCTCACAAACAAATCTCATCTAACAGTTCCATAACAGTTCCATGCTCAGCTCTGTGTCTGTGTGAGGCAAGCACAGCTCTGTTAGAGATAGGGATTAAAAATTATTTTATTCTTCACAAATCTAACAGTTCCATGCTCAGCTCTGTCTGTGTGGGGATTTGTGCCTAATAACATCAAAAACAACACAGCTCTGTTAGTTCAATTCTTCACATCCATGTCCATAACATCCATAACAGTTCCATGCTCAGCTCTGTGTCTATGTAGAGCAGATAGGGATATTAAGTATAAATTTAAAAATTATTTCTTTCTTCACAACTAACAATTCCATAACAGTTCCATGCTCAGCTTGTATCTGTGTGGGATTTGTACAGCAATATTAGAGACAGAGTAGATGGGTATAAATACTATTTTATTCAATTCTTCACCTCCATATCCATAACAGCTCTGTGTTTATAATAGATCTTCACATCTAACAATTCCCATAACAGTTTCATGCTCAGCAAGGCTCTGTGTCTGTGTAGTTTCATAACAGTTTCTGTGTGGGATTTGTACAGAGCACAGCTCTGAGATAGGGACTAACAGTTAGGGTATAATTAATTCTTCACATCTAACAACTATAACAATTCCTCCTATCTATTGAGTGTCTAGATGTTATCTCATCCCTATGCCATGACAGTTTCAACTCTGTATTTGTGTGGGATTTAAAGCTTGTCCAATTCTTCACATCTCCCAATGTGTGGCATGAAATTGTGTTTTTTTGCCAAAAAAAATCTCAGCCTGGCCCTGTGTCTGTGTGAGATTTGAGGCCTGTTCCCGGTATAGGTAGATTTGAAATAGGATCTGTGCCCCCCGGCTTGAGAAAAAAGGGACTATGCATATTGTTTTGAGGTGGGATCTGAATCTCAGCAAAAGCCCTAATCACAGCGGAGCTGTGTCAGGGATTATAATTGATAGGATATAATTGTATTTAGAACAAACCCCCCTATAAGATATGATAACTTTCAAGCTCTGATGTTACAAACACTTCCCTGTATACATACTGGGCTATCACTATAATAATATTTGCCACATGTTCTGTAATCTTGTAATAATTATTCCTGTCGGTGATAAAAATATTGTTCAATTCTAACTAGTTCAATTCTTCACAATTCCATAACAGTTCCATGCTCAGCTAGCAGATAGGGATATTAAGTATAAATTTAAAAATTCACAAACAAATCTCATCTAACAGTTCCATGCACAGCTCTGTGTCTGTGTGAGGCAAGAACAGCTCTGTTAATAAATTTCATTCTTTCCAATTGTATAATTGAGCATAGCAAAAAATCTCAGCATGGCCCTGTGTCTGTGTTTGAGGCCTGTTCCCGGTATAGGTAGGTACAAATCTGGCAATCACATAGGATCTGTGCCTCCCGGCTTGAGATATGCACATTGTTTTGAAACCCCACTGGGTGGGATCTGAATCTCAGCAAAAAGCCCTAATAAAATATAATTTGGATGTGTTTCTGTATTTTTCAAGCTCTGCTGTTACAAACACTTCCCTGTATACATACTCTGCAACATATGGGCCATCACTATAATAATATTTGCCACATGTTCTGTGATCTGTAATCTTGTAATAATTATTCCTGTCGGTGATACAAACATTGTCACAAATTTCCTGTCTTGAGGAAATATCAACAAGGCTTATTCTTCACAATCAAATCTCATCTAACAATTCCATGCTCAGCTCTGTGTCTGTGCGAGGATTTGTACCTAATAACATCAGTACAGCACAGCAGCTCTGTTAGAGATAGAGATGATTTAATTATATTATTATTGAAACATCTAGAAATTATTCTTCACAAACAAATCTCATCTAACAATTCCATGCTCAGCTCTGTGTCTGTGCGAGGATTTGTACCTAATAATATTAGTACAGCACAGCTGCTCTGTTAGAGACAGAGCAAATAGGTATAAATATTATTTTATTTAATTCTTCATAACATCTCTGTGTCTGTGTGAGGCAAGCACAGCTCTGTTAGAGATAGGGATATTGAGTATTGAAAATCTAGAAATTATTTTATTCTTCACAAACAAATCTCATCTAACGATTCCATGCTCAGCTCTGTGTCTGTGCGGGGATTTGTACCTAATAACATCAGTACAGCACAGCTCTGTCAGAGATATTTAATTCTTCATATTTATATCCATAACATCTCTGTGTCTGTGTGTCAGTACAGCACAGCTCTGTTAGTGTCTGTGTGGGGATTTGTACCTAATAACATCAAAACAACACAGCTCTGTTAGAGACAGAATATTCAATTCTTCACATCCATATCCATAACATCTCTGTGTAATTCCATAACAGTTCCATACTCAGCTCTGTGTCTATGTAGAGCAAAACTGTTAGAGACAGGGATATTAAGTATAAATTTAAAAATTATTTTATTCTTCACAAACAAATCTCATCTAACAGTTCCATAACAGTTCTATGCTCAGCTCTGTGTCTGTGTGAGGCAAGCACAGCTCTGCTACTTGATAGGAATATTAAGTATAGATTTAAATTTCATTCTTCACAAACAAATCTCATCTAACAGTTCCATGCTCAGCTCTGTGTCTGTGTGAGGCAAGCACAGCTCTGTTAAATATAGGAATATTAAGTATAGATTTAAATTTTATTCTTCACAAACAAATCTCATCTAACAATTCCATAACAGTTCCATGCTCAGCTGTGTGTCTGTGTGGGATTTGTACAGCAACATAGCTTTGTTAGAGACAGAGTAGATGGGTATAAATATTATTTCATTCAATTCTTCACCTCCATATCCATAACAGCTCTGTGAAATTTATTGTTCACATCTAACAATTCCCATAACAGTTTCATGCTCAGCAAGGCTCTGTGTCTGTGTAGATAGGGATATTAATATTTCATTCCTTCATAACAGTTCCTGTGTCTGTGTGGGATTTGTACAGAGCACAGCTCTGAGATAGGGACTAACAGTTAGGGTATAATTAATTCTTCACATCTATTGAGTGTCTAGATGTTATTTCATCCCTATGCCATGACAGTTTCAAGTCTGTATTTGTATGGAATTTAAAAACTTGTCTGAAAAGTGGCAATCAATGCCCAT